>NC_082683.1:167109735-167272235 GCF_949987515.2 Delphinus delphis | reverse complement strand
ATCCTACTTTCTGTTTCTATGAATTTGACTACTCTAGGCACCTCGTATATGTGGAATCATACAGTATGTGTCCTCTTGTGGAAGGCTTATTTCACTCACCATAATGTCCTCAAGTCTCCCTCATGCTGTAGCATGTGACAGAATTTCCTTCCTTTTTAAGGCTGAATAATATTCCATTGTATCATATACCTTACTCTAGCCACTCATCTCTTGATGGACATTTGGGCTGCTTCTATCTCTTGACTATTTTGAATAGTACCACTATAAACATAGGAGTGCAAATATCTCTTCAAGACCCTGCTTTCAGTTATTTTGAATGTATTCACTTGCATCCATTTTTAACCTATACAAAGAAAATTTTCTCCTAAAGACTTACATTTTGCCAGCATTTTATAAAAAATTCTCTGAAAGTATAATTAGACAAAGGAATGGTATTTGCCTTTAGAATATGAATTAAGGAGAATTTTACAGTTTCTGTATTTTCTTAATAAAATAGAGATGGCAATAGAAAATCCATTGTCATACCTTTACATAAAATATTTTCCATTGGTCAATAATATACACAGATAGGCAGAAAATAGTCCACTTCAGAATAAATTGCACTTACTTTCTAAATTGCAAAGATTGGTTCATATGATCTGATTGTCTTCTTAAAAGATCTTTTTTAATTCTTTTTCCCTGGCTTTAGAAATCATCAGGAAGAGAGTAGAAAGAGAGAGTAAAGGTACTAAAATCAGCCACACAAGAAAGGAGGAGAATTATATTTGCTGATATTTCTGATACTACTAAATAAAAGTTTGTGCACTACAATTAAGAGTTTTGAGCCAAGCATAATCAAATATCAGAGGTATACTTATAAAAGTGGCATGTGTCACAAATTTAAACTCCTTCATGATCTTAGAATCATAGAACTTGAGAGCTTATCAAGCCCTACTCCCTGATTTCTCAGTTGGATAAACCGGTTCAAAGAGACTAATGGTCTGTTTAATGTTACATAGCTTGTTACTCCTGAAGCTGGAACATCACTTCAATATTCTGCTCACTGCATGCTATTGTGCCATTATGCTATTATGATTACATACATATTTCATCTGCTCTTAAATGAACGTAGCAGGACATAGATGTTCAGACTGTATTAATAGGGAAATTACTCTTTCTGCTTTGCTTTGCTTTTTTTTAAAAACATGTGTACGGAATGCATCATCTTTCCCTCAGCCTATGGGATGGTTTGAAGATTGAGACTTTCCTGCCCTCAAGGGAACAAGATCTGGTTAGGCGTTGCTAATACCTCTTGCTCTGAATTTGAAGAGCCATCAGGATCTGTTAGAGAAGGCAAAGAATGGATGCTAGGGTACACAGACATCCCGAAGATCAATGGAGGGATTCCCATGAGGGATGTGAGGACGTAGAGGAAGGTGACTAGGAAGCATTTCCAGAAAGTATCAAGAGCTTAGGAATATGAGAACCAGTCATGGGAAGTGCTCGAAAGGGAGGTGATCCCTTTCCTAAAGAAGAGTCATGTCGCAACGCAAACAACATTGTTGCAGTTTCCAGTCACATACACTGAGCACCCAGCCTACGTCTGAGGCAGAAACTTCCACCGTCCTCAACCAAGTCCTGTACACTGCTCTGGTGTGAATCACTCTGACTGTGAACAGTCCATCAGGAGTGACAAGTGCCCATGCTGCAAGACTGTATTTAGTCTGTATCTGAGTAACTCATGTGTCATCCCCCCATGCTGCCTCAGCCTAGCTCACAGTACCCCAGGTGACCCATCTGCTGTGAAATGGCCCCATGTCTGCCATGCATATCTAGTAGGAGTAGTGGGTGAAAAAAGGAGGATTCCCCACACCTGCATTTAGAAGGACTGAACTGAAAAAACTTAAGGTCCCTAGAACTGAGGAAATGGCTATACTAAAGTTTATAATCTCACATAGCCATTCATTTCTAAAAAGTTCATTCTTATTGTTTAATAAGAATTCAGGACTTTTAAGTATTTTCTAGTTTTTCTTTCATAAATGGATAAGGGAAAAGTATAAAGGAACTTACTTTGTTAGTTTATAAAATTTTAAGTATTACCTAACACTGACGTATTTTGTCCAATTTGTACGTACTGTTAATGTATATGTGTTTCTCTCTCTGAATAATGCAACAGATAAAAACCAACCAACACAAAGAGGGTAAGATTTGATGCTCAAGAATGAGGAAAACAACAAATGCATAAACTGTGTATTGTCTGATGACTAAAGTGATCCCAATTAACTGTGATCATTTGAAAGTACCAAATATACTACTCTAAATGGCTTATCTTACAATCATCTTTCTGAAGCCAGTAAGTGTGTCCTAAAGGATTTCTAAACACATAGTGTCACAGCAAACTAAACTCTCACCTTACCATTTATCTTTAGATCCCAACAGATATTGAAACACTGCAAAAAGGGAGGGTTTTTGTTTTTGTTTGTTTGTTTTTCACTTTTATTTTATTTACTTGTTTTTCTGAGGTTAAACACTGAAGTTACCAAAAAGGGAGTGCATCAATAATGGGCATATAGATTGGCTGAAAGGAAATGAGTAAAAAACAAAAATATTAAGAGATACACAAAGAGTAAAAGAATGTATGAAGAAAAATCTTCCAGGGGTAACTCTTCCCCCAAGTTCAAAAGAGCAAAAGATCCACCAGAAAAGAAGCAAACAACCATCCTGGGACGTAATTACATTGCAAAGTAATGCATGAAAGGATCATGAAAGTTACAAAACAAGTTACATGAAAGGAACAAAACATTTTTGTTCAACAGTTTCCTACCAGATGGCATTTCTAAATACAGTAATCTAAAACCTTCTGTTTGTTCTATGAATAAAGATGAAAGGAATAGCAACAATAGCTAAGCATTGAAATCACTGGAAATAAAAGAGTATTTTGATTAGGTTTATAAGAATCTGGCTTATTCCAATAATGATCCTAAATGTGGGAAGGCTCAAGTTCTAGGTGAAACTCAGAATCCCAGCATTCAGGTACTGCTTATCTACTTGCTCAAAGTGATGCTCATTCAAGGCAAACTGGTGCTCATTCAAGGTGGAGGAGCAAACCAGGAATGAAAACCAGGAGACTTGGGGATAATCTGAAGTAACACAGAACTCCTAATCGATAGAGACTCTAAAGGGCTACAATCTAAATCCCAGAAGCATTTTTTTTCCTAAAATAGAAGAGTTGGTACATACCCTAATTTTTGTGAGCTACTGTGTAAATGTGTGTGACTGGACTTTGGCGTCAGATAGAACCAATATACAAATCAAGGCTCTACAAATGACTGGCAGTATGAGCTTGAGCCAAGTTCTTTACCCCTCTGAGCCTCACTGGCAAAAGCAGATAGTAACAGTGCACAGTTTTCTTACCGACCAGGGTTCTTGGCCTCCTTAATCAATAGAAATTGATAAGAAACCAGACAAGAAATTCAGGCAAGGCTTTACTGGGGCCCCTGCTGCAGCCGCGGGCAGCAAGAACAAGCAACAGGTCCCCTTGCTTCCTCCCTGGAGGCGGCGGGGGTGGGGGGGGAGCTAGTTCCTTATATGGGGTGAGGGAAGGGATGTGTCCAAGGGTCAGGCCGGAGGGGTGCCTTAGATGGTCTGCCTACCCCTTTGGTGGTGCTGTGTGCAGGGGGCATGTGCAGTCCCCTGATTTTGCTCCTGGCTCTTCAGAAGTGGCAACTGGGTTTTTGGTCTTTTTGTATCTTGTTGTTCATTATTTGACCCAACTGGCATGCAAGCAGTTATTTTTAGTCCCTTATAGTTTCTTTGTATTTTGTAGGAGACGTCTGTCCAGGTGCAAGTACTGCAGCAAAGGGTCCCAGATTCCAGCCTGTCTCAGTTTTATGGGAATGTACTTATGATACCTAGTTAAGTCCCAATGTTTTACTCTTTTTTACTATTACTATTTTACTATTATTAGCAATAATAATCATAATAATTATGTTTCTGATTTTTTTGCCATTTCAAAAGCATGGAGTAGTGCACAAAAAGTTTTTCCGGCAGTAAATGGAGTTCTAAGAGTAGAACTCAAAGCCTTACCTGGCATATCTCCAGTGGTCACTCCTCATACAGCCCTGCCCTCTTCTCACCTGGCTCTTGAAAGTTATCGAGAATTCAAGTGGGGAAGGCCAATCTAGAGACAGAAGTAATTTTTTTTTTTAACTTGGAGTATAGCTGCTTTACAATGGTGTGTTAGTTTCTGCTGTACAATGAAGTGAATCAGCTCTATGTATACATATATCCCCTCCCTCTTGGACCTCCCTCCCAGCCCACCCCCCCATCCCACCCATCTAGGTCATCACAGAGCACCAAGCTGAGCTTCCTGTGCTTTACAGCAGATTCCCACTAGCTATCTATTTTACACATGGTAGCGTATATATGTCAATCCTAATCTAGAAGCAATTTTTGAGAATTGGCTGTCAGAGCTCTGCCCATCCCAGCCTGTCCTCATTAATGACTTCATTCTCAGTACTCTCTGTTGAAGATTTAGAGGCTTGTGAAAGAAAACAAGAGTTCCTTTTTGATCTAGTTAACTAATGGCATGTAGGGCTATTCCCAGGGACAGCATTGGTATAACACTGATAGCATAGAGCTTATCTTGGCATCTGAAGATAAGCAGTTTAGTCACCTGGGAGTAGCATAATTACCTTGAACAAATAAAAGATATGTTGCAATTGCTTAAATATGGAGCAGACTACAATGAATGGAAGGCTGGTGTTTAATGGCTCTTAAAGTTCCACTGGGTTGTTTGCTGAATTTTACATGAGGAGTGAGCCACCTGCTGGGACTGAAGCCCTCAGTATTAAAAGATGCCTATGATTAGGCTTTGATATAGAAAGCAATGCCTTTTTTTTTTTTTTTTTGGTACTTTAAGAATTGTGATAAAATATACATAACAAAAAATTTACCATTTTAACCATTTTTAAGTGTATAGTTTCAGTGGCATTAAGCACATTCACAATGTTGTATAACCATCACCATTTCCAGAAATTTTTCATCATCCCAAACAGAAACTCTGTACTCATTAAACAACAACTTCCCATCATTCCCCTCCAGGCCCCCGCCCTGGCTTAAAGCCCTTGGTAACCACTATTCTACTCGACTCTGCCTTTAAGAATCTGTCTATTCTAGAGACCACGTACAGGTGGGATCATAAAATATTTGTCTTTTATGTCCAGTTTATTTTCAAGGTTCATCTGTGTTGTAGCATGTATCAGAATTTCATTCCTTTTTAAGGCTGAATAATATTCCATTGTATGTGTATACCACATTTTCTTTTCCATCCACCCATCCATGGACACTTTGGTTGTTTCCACCTTTTAGCTATTGCGAATAATGCTATCAACACTGGTGCGCAAGTATCTGAGGCTGTGCTTCCATTTCTTTTGTATGTATACCTAGAAGGAGCATTGCTAAATCATATGGTAATTCTGTTTAACTTTTTAAGGAACCGCCAAACTTTTCCACAGCTGCTGCACCATTTTACATTCCCCTCAGCAATCTACAAGTTTTCCAACTTCCCCACAAACACTTATTTTGTTTTTTCAATAATGGCCACCTTCAGAAATGAGACACAGAGGTAGAGAACAAACTATGGACACCAAGGGGGAAAAGTGGGGCAGGGGGGATGAATTGGGAGATTGGGATTGACATAAAACCACTAATATGTATAAAACAGATAACTAATAAGAAAGACCCTGTGGTATAAAAAATAAGTAAAATTAAATTTTTTAAAAAATGGCCCCTAGGGCTTCCGTGGCGCAGTGGTTGAGAGTCCGCCTGCCGATGCAGGGGACACGGGTTCGTGCCCCGGACCGGGAAGGTCCACATGCCACAGAGCGGCTGGGCCCGTGAGCCATGGCCGCTGAGCCTGCGCGTCCGGAGCCTGTGCTCCGCAATGGGAGAGGCCACAGCAGTGAGAGGCCCGCATAAAGCAAAAAAAAAAAAAAAAAAAAGGCCCCCTAATAGGTATGAAATGGTACCTCTTTCAATCAGATTATCCTAAGCAAACTATTTTTATAAACTACACGAAGAGTTATTATTACACGGCTGTCTTATCCTGTATATAATATGCTACAAACATCCTGTGTAAGTCTCACAGGAGAAGGTAAAATATGGTTATTATATGTTAAATTTTAAACATCCTAACACCAATATTTCTCCAAATCAAAAGCAATCCAGAGTTTTCGAACTGCAGTTGAAAATCCTACAGCAAAGAAGTATATCCGTGCCTTACCGAAGGGGTCACCTGTGTGATACGAGTCTTGGCAAAACCAAAGCCTCAGTACAGCCTAAACTGCCTCAGACTTGACCCGGAGGCGGGACTGCGCAGCCCGAGTGCGCATGCGCGTCTCGAGGCGCGCTCCCTGCCGGCCTACGTGCGCGGGCCCGCGGAACAGCGTAAGGGCGGGGCTTGTGAATCTCTAGTCGTGGCGGCAGTCATGGCGGCTGCGTCGGGTTCAGTTCGCCTACAGCGCTGCGTGGTGTCGCCGGCTGGGAGGCACAGCGCCTCTCTGATCTTCCTGCATGGCTCAGGTGGACTACAGTTTTCCGTCCCGGTTACTGCAGCATGGGAAACGTCCCCCCCCACTCGGTTCCCCCAGTGTTGCCCTAGTGGGGGAAGCGCTGGCCCCAGTAGGGCGCGGTGGACTCGGAGAGTGTGACTCTCCCCTCGGTAGCCCCGCGGCTGTGGACACACGGGTCTGGTAACCTGTCCCCGGCCGTCCTTACCCCCCACCCCACCCTTGTCTTCCTTTTGCCTGTCTTGCAGTCACTGGCCCGCTGTTCTGGCCTTTGTGTCCCGTCATTCGGCCGGAGGCCCTCTGTTTACATTCTCACCATTGCCACACATTCCCCCGCCCCATGTCTCTCCCCCAAAGTTAAACAGAGCAAGTTAGAAAGGTAAGTCTTTTGCTAGAGACAAATAACATTATCTAGTACTTTTCAGAGTCAGCTACTAGCGATTGGAATTTTCAACCGCAGTGGATTATTTATCTCCTTTCTGTGAGGGACCATGCCAGGGCTGGAGTGCCTTTCCCCCTTCACTCTTTCCTGCTCCCCCTTCCTTCTCCTTTCCCACCCCCCCTTGTCTTTCAGACCCCAAGATAAAGCACAGAGTCAACTCTGAGTCCCAGGGGTGGTATTCTCCTTCCACCGCCTGCCTTTAGTGATGTGTTTAATTCTGTATAGCGTTTCTTACATTTACCTGTAGTTACTTCTGTCTTCCCCACTTCACTTCTTCCTCAAGAGTAAGGACGCTTGTTTGAATCTTTGCATCCCTAGTGCGGCCCAGGGTAAGTTCTTGGGAAGTGTTTTTTAAAGCAATGAAATGTAGCCTGTGTCCTCAGGGGGCCTACCTAAATTTAAAAACAATTCATTTAGTTTGACTCAGCAGTGGAGATCACAAGAGATCACAAGATGGTGCGTGATTTACTGCCAAGTGAATTGTAAGGAAAAAAACTTTGGATAGGCATTGTTAAGGCTTTTGGAAAATGAAGAGCTTGTTAGGTTTGCCAGAGGAAGTGGTCTTTAAACTGGGACTTATGTAGGCTTAAAGAGGACAGTCATTGGATAGTGGAGAGGATTGTAAAGGTACAGGGTGGAGACCTGGAAATGGGCAGTTGTAGGAAATATTCTCATTTTAAAAATGAGTCTGGGTAGATTGAATAGTTTGTCCATGGTCACTTGGCTATTACTGTGAGTGGTGGTGGAATTGGGATTTGAACCCAGATCTCTGACTCCAGAATCAGTGCTCTGGAGAGGTAAGTTGAAAAAACTCTGAATTAGGGTGTATCATTTTGGAAATAGGGAAGAAAAAGACCAAAGATGTTTGAAGGGCAAGACTTGACTAATGAAATATACTTAGAAGATGAGGGGTCTAAGATGACAGCAATGCTTATAACTCGGAGACTAATACTAATATTATTTGGGGCTCCAAGGGTGTTTATAAGCACCCAGAAATTCCCCAATACCATAGTCCTTTTAATAAGTAAATAATTTCATAAAAAGTCTGAGACTTCTTTTTTCCCTGGACAGCTTTGCTTAAAGTTACTATCCTCACTCTTTTCAATGTCAAATTACTGACATTTTAAATTTGTAACCATATGTCTCTGAAAGCCAAAGTTGTACGTATATATTTTTTCCCTCTGTGCTTTGAACGAAGAGTTTATCCAAAGAATCCTGCCAGTTATGCAAGTATAATGCAGTTCCTGTGTATTTTGAGCTCCAACTTATTGGGAATATGATTTTACATTAGACAATAATATATGTGGTTATGTTATAGGATATGTTTGGCTTCTGGTTAATACAAATGTGGGCAAACCGATTTTAACAGTTTTACCATACTCTTGGAATAAGGTGCTGGCTTTTTAAAGAGCAGACTTTATGAATGGATGGATGCATGTTGTTTTGTAGCATTTAGTTTTGCTTTTCAAGGTTGAAAAAGTGTTTAGAGGCAGATTTTGTTTTTTTAAAAAATCTTGAAAACTTGAGGTTCTCTTCCAGGCTGTGGCAGCCATAGAACTTCATATAGGAATAGAAGTTATATCTAGCCAACTTAATTTGAGTGTTTCCAACTACTAAAATACCAAAAAAGTACTTTCTTCTTTCAGGATGATGAAAACAAATGATAGCTTAATTAGCTTTGCTCAGCTTCTCAGATTAGATAAATTCACTATTATACGCTCCATTAGGACACTGAGGTTCTTCTTCCAGTGGCATTCACCGTATTTGTAATTACCTAATTTAATGTCTGTATTCCACACTGAGCTCTAAGGTTCACACAGGCCCAAATCATGCATGACTTGCTTTCTCCCCGTAGAGTAAGTCTCAGCAAATTGACTGAGTTGGCTCTTACTAAATTCGCCAGTAACCTCTGTGTTGCTAAATGTAATGGACATTTTTCAGTCATCATTTTATTTGAACTGTCAGCAGCATTCACCTTTCTTCTTGAAACACTCTCCTGGTTCTTTGTATCTTTATATGTATTTTGCACACTCATTCTCCTCTCCCTGGCCATTAATGTTGGGCTTCCTCAAAATTCGGTCCTAGGTTCTCTTTTCTTCTCCCTCTCCATTTTTCTCCTCAGGCTAAATTCCATACAAGCCCACAGATTCTATTTTTATCTCCGTTCATGTGACACAAATATGTGTCTCCATTTTAGATCTCCTTTGAGCTCTAGACCTGGTTATCCAACTGCCTAATAGTCATACATGCATTAATCTATTCATTCAAGAAATATCTATTACATGGCCACTGTGCAAAGCACTTTTCTACGCTCTCAGCTCTTAAGAACCTGGATTTTGTCCTCCACCTGGTTGTAGTTTGCTCAACCCTTCGTGTAGGACCTAGAATGCATTACAAAGGGGTACCTCACACTCAGTGTGTATAGACCTGCTGCCTCCTGTGTTTCCTGTCTTGGTGTATATAGCTCTGGCCAAAAACCTTGCCATCACCCTAGAAACCCTTCATAATTGACCCCTCATAACTAATCTGTTGCCAGTTTCTTTTAATTTTATCTCCTAAATATCTCTAGTATCTATTTCTGTATATCCCACTGCTATCACTGTAGTCTAAGCATCTGTCTTCTGAACAGTAGCCTCTTAACTATCCTTCCACATCTATCTTTGTCCTCCTTCAGGTCTGTCTTCACATAGCTTCCAGAGTAATCCTTAGAAGCATGCCCCCTTTCTGCCCCCAAAAAACCTTCATGGCTTCTCCATGCTCTCAGGCTTTGTCGGGATGTTGGGATCCATCCTGCATTCACTGCTTTTCCTCTCATTTTCGGCTTTTCATTTCTTCAATGCCATACTGCTTCCTGTACAGCATTTCAGCATTTGCCATATCCTGTCTGAGATGCTTTTCCCTGTGCACTTCAGTTTTTACCATCCTGTAGATCGCAGTTCAGACCATTCAACGACTATCTACTGGATGCCTAGTTTGTGTCAGCACTGTCCTAGGCATCAGATGAACAAGTAACTCACTGGCTGAAACACAAAATGAACCTTGCCTTGTGGAGTTTATATTCTAGTGAAGTTATCCCTGAATCCTTAACTGGGTCAATTCTGAATCTAATAAACCCTTGAGGTACGAAGTGTCTTACCTTTGCAGTGGTTACATTTGTCTTTCACATTTATTTATATGATTATTTGACTAATGTCTGTTTCTCACAATAAACTATACACTCCATGAGTATAGGAATTCTTTCTCCCCATCACCTTCCCATCACTGCCTCTCTAGCAGTAAGCACAGTGTCTGACACATTAGTAGGTATTCAATAGATACTTTTTTAATTGCTGCCTTAATGAATTGATTGATTAAAAACTAGAGTTGTTAACTTGAAAATTTTCTCTTTAGGACCACATAAAGTAAACCTATAATTCCTTCCATTTTTTTATGGAAATACACATATATTAATTCTTGCATGAGGCTTGGTTGTTTTTCAGCCATGGGATGTACAGTCATTATTTTAGATTAAACATTGCCAAAATTAAATTCTCATTTCTTCAGGTAAAAAATAAAAGTATGCTGAATACCCCTTTTGAAGAAATTTGGTTTTTTAACCAAGAAAATTGTTTTAGGTTGTTACAGTTACAAAATTTTATAAGCACTTTAGGAATTTACTATTTTTAAGAGTAAAAAAAATAAAGTGTTTAAAATCAGATATGGAAAGGATTTCTTTTTTAGAAAAATCAATTGATTTATTTGTTCCTATTGTATCCTTTAAACAAATGAGGAAACTTAAAACTCAAAGTTAAACAGGTCTTTAAAGTGAAGTCAGGAGTAAAATAATCAAAATTATTTCTAACTATTGATGGCTGATCAGTTATTTCCCGTTAATAAATCGGATTCTATACAGTTATTTTTATTTATGAAGATTTTTTTATTCTGTGTTCCAGCCTCTGTGTGACATGAAAGTTATAGACTGCTTTTAAATACACTGTATTGTCAAACTGTTTTAACTTAACCTAGATTTTGTGATTCATCAGGTGATTCTGGACAAGGATTGAGAACATGGATCGAGCAAGTTTTAAATCAAGCTTTCACATTCCAACATGTAAAAGTTATTTATCCAACAGCTCCTTCCAGGTATGCAGTAATTTAATTCATTACTCAGTATAATTCTGTGGCATAAAATATATATAAATGTACCAGCTAGATGGTTTTACAGCTTAATTCTGTATTTAAAATATTTTAAATTGGGGTTCTTTTTTCCAGAACTTTTTTTTTGTTTTAGCAATTACTCTGTTAGACCAAGTTTTGCTAGGTAATTTATTCTTTGAAAAGCATTCCCTGAAGCTCTTAACTTAAACTTTGTCCCAGGCATGGTTTACAGGACTCTGCTTTCTGTGGCCCTGCAGATTGCTCATCTTTCAAACTCTTTTCCCCTTCATTCACCCCCTAAAGAAACTAATAACTCAAACAAGGATAATCTTTCTAATAATTCAGTTAAACCAGAGTTCATAATCTCTGGAAAAAGGCTTTTGTGGCATTCTTTCTACACATAGAAGGTTTTAGAAATAATTTTAAGCTTTTTGAATCAGTAAACCAGAATAGGAACATGGAATCAACTACTTAATCCATATTTATACAACCTGTAGACGTGTTTAACAAAATGCACAATCATGGTATAGATTTGAAGTCAAACTGCTTTTTTATGATTATTAAATTAACATCCACATGGTCTTTTAAACTGGGATTTACAAGTTTTTTTTGTGTGTGTAAGTGAAATATTGTGCTGAACTATGCAGCCCAATCTGACTTCCAATAATCTGTTCTTGATTTGGTCTTATTAGCACACTGTGTGCTTATGCAAATGCTTTGATTTATTTTTCTGAAACTTAGTATTAAGGAGAAGTATTGATAGAAGCAGAACTTCAAGGACCTTTTCATATCTACTGTTAAAAATTTACTTACCTGAGTTGATAGAATTGAAAAAGGTAGAACAATAAAATGGTAATTTTGTTGTAAGATTTAAGATTCAAAGAAAAGTTATTATTTTAATATAATTTTGGAGCAGTTTAGTATTTTGGTAGTGAAGATAAAAGACCTAATGGCCAGTGGGTTATTTTTGTGCTGTAAATTGAAGGTCTTTGAAAATGTCCAAAGCACTTATTATTTACTATTGGCTTTTAGGGTGAGTGAAGTTAAGAGGGAGGAAGACAGTGGTATTTCCCATGGGAATGGGAAAGATAAGTTCAGTTTTGGCTAAATATAAATGTAATTGGCTGATAAAATTGAATGGAAGATCATTGGAAGCATGATTCTAGGAATTACTATTTTTCGCTTATGAATATCATGTCATCACCAATTATGATATGAATTCTAGACCAGTGTACCTTATACTTAGGCCACAGATGTTTCTGAGAGTCCAGAAATCTCCATGTGCTCTAAAGCATTATTTGTAGGTGCTGTTGTGATTTAATAAAATATAAAAGCATTGAAATTTTTTATTGAATTCATAGTAACTTTTTATTATATGTTTTCATAGTCAATAGCTATTTGGACAGATCAACAGACATTTTAGACCATACTATCAATGGAATATACTATAAGCTACATATATACATTTTAAATTTTTGGCACCAAATTAAAAAAAGGAAGAAGAAACAGCTAAAATTAATTTTAATAGCTTATTTTATTTAACCCTTATATCCAAAATATTATCATTTCAACATGTAATCAATATGAAATTATTAAAATGATATTTTACATTCTTTTGTTCATTTTCGTGTCGTAGACCATTTTAGTTTTTATCCTCAGTTTATCACTATGCATACCTATTTATCTTATTTCTTATTTTCCTTCAGGAAAGATTCCTAGAAAGTGCTCAGAGGTCTTAAAGTCAATTTCTTTTTGTTTAGGGGATTAGCTTTTCCAAATTATTTTCCAAAAATGGAACAATTTGCATTATTTAACTTAGCCTGTTATTAATGTAATGTGGTTAGGTTAAAAAAATAGTAGATTGGGAATTCCCTGGCTTTCCAGTGGTTAGGAATCAGTGGTGTCACTGCCAGGGCTCCAGGTTCGATCCCTGGTTGGGGAACTAAGATCCCACAAGCCACATGGCACGGCCAAAAAAAAAAAACAAAAGTAGATAGGTAGTTAGATAAATAGGTATAGATGTGTGATTTTTTTTTCTTGTACACTCAAAAATTTTTAAATATTTTTTCTTGGTCACAAAATTAATTGTTGCCTTTACAGTGATACCTACTTTATAATTTAACAGCCTCTCAAAGAAGACTGAAAAGAAAAGTATAGAGTTGTGTCAAAATAAGAACAGACTACTAATTTGTTGATCAATTTTAAGCTTAGTTAACGGGTATGTGCTTTGGAAATACATTTGAAGTCACTTTTATGTTATAGTTAGACATTTTTAATGCCATTTATATTTCAATATATCATAAATTAATAAGAGTGAAGCATATGTAATACATATCTAAGTGACAAATATAGTAATAAATCAAAAATAAATCCACTTGTTATTCCTTGTAATTAGTTTGAATGAAAAATCTGGTATGTACTATACAACGTGGAATCTTTGAGAAACCAGTACTTCAGTTAAAGAGAAGAAGTGAAGACTTTTAGAAATAGGTCATCTAATTCTTAATTAAAATAAAATTATAAGGACTATTAATGAAGAATTTGTCAGTTCTGTGTCTTAATTTTCACGTCGGAAATTAACAGATTTGACTAGATCTCTAAAATCACTTACAATGATTAACTTTTTGGATTTGGGGACCCTTCAGATTTTATCTAGTAAAGATAGAGTAAGAACCAGTAGTGTGGGACTTCCCTGGTTGCGTACTGGTTAAGAGTCCACCTGCCAATGCAGGGGACACAGGTTCAAGCCCTGGTCCAGGAAGATCCCACATCCCGCAGAGCAACTAAGCCTGTGCACTACAACCACTGAGCCTGCGCTCTAGAGCCTGTGAGCCACAACTGCTGAGCCCACATGCCATAACTACTGAAACCCACGTACCTGGAGCCCATGCTCCGCAGTGAAGCCACTGCAATGAGAAGCCCATGCACTGCAACGAAGAGTAGCTCCCGCTCGCCGCAACTAGAGAAAGCTTGTGTGCAGCAACAAAGACCCAATGCAGCCAACAATAGAAATAAAAAATTTTTAAACTTCTAAATAAATAAATAAAATAAAAAGCAAACTGGGTTTATGTGAAGTTCAAAACCAAGCTAAACAAAAATCATTTAAAAAAAAAGAACCAGTAGTGTAATACTCATCGTCTTTTTTGCTGTACTTGTTAGGCCAGTAGGTCAGGGAAATACCCAAGATGATAATATTATTCAGTAGGAGATTGAAGATACATGGAAGTATTGTGGTACAGTATTTAAGAATGCAGTTTTTGGATTAGGCAGACCTGTGATTGAATCCTGATTTCTCTACTTAATGCTATAAGATTTTGAGCAAAGGTATATTGCCTCCCTAATGGTGTCCCAGTTTCTTGAGCACTGAAGTAGAGATAATTGTATCTACCTCAGAGTTGTGAGAATTGGACGTATAATGCACATAAATTCTTCAGCATGAAGTCTGACATAAAATAAGCACTCAATAAATGTTAGTTACTTAGAGTAGTCTATGATATCCTTGTGGGCAAGATATAGAAATATCCAAAGAATTACCGATAATCCTTGAGGAAATTTTCCAGATCTGTGTTTCTGGGTTGTATTCTTAAGCCTTATTTGGGTTTGAAACTTTATTTTAATTTAGGTGAGGAGACAGTGCTCAAATTTCCAGATGATATCCTCAAAAGAAATGCCCAGTCATGTTGTTTGCCCATGTTTTTATTTGGTTGTCTATCCTTTACTTACTGATTTGTTAAAGCTCTGTATATTTTTAGATACAGCTTGTTGTTGTTGTTAGATGTATGCGTTCAAATATCTTGTCCCTGTCTGGTTTGCATTGTCACTCTCTTAATGAAATCCTGTGACCAGAAGTCCTAATACGTTTCTTTAAAAGTAAAATTTACAGTGAAATGCAAACATCTTAAGCATACAGGTCAATCAGTTTTTATGAATATATGCACTTGTTTACTTCAAATATAGAGAATGTTCCCACCACCCCAGAAAGTGTTTTGTGCCTCCTTCCAATCAATTCCTACCACACATAGATTACCATTGTTCTGATTTCTATCACTGTAGTGTAGTTTCGCCTGTTCTTGAATTTCAACTAAATGGGATAATTTAACCTTCTGTGTCTGGCTTCTTTCACTCAACATAGTGTTTATGTGCTTATCAGTAGTTCATTTAAAAATTTTTGAGTAGATATTATATGTGAATGTACCACACATTTATTTATCCATTCTACTGTTGATAGACATTTGGATTATTTCCAGTTTTTGAAAACAATGTATGTCACTGCTATAAGTACTTTTGTGTTTTTGTGAACATATTTTAATGGATTCTTACCTGAACTCTGTTCTGTTTCATTGGTCTATTTTTTGAATTTTATGCCAATATAAAACCGTTCTGATTAATATAACTTTATAGGGAACTTTGAAATCAAATTGTATAAGTTCTCTTTAACACTTTTTCATCCTAGGTTCTTTGCATTTGTATGTAAATTTTAGAATCCACTTACCAATTTTACAAAACACCTGTTTGGATTTTGATTAGAATTGCATGTAATCCATAGCAGGTTTATTTACAGAAAAGTGATGTCTTCCAGTCCATGCACATGGTGTGTCACCGTTTATTTAGATCTCTATTCATTTCTCTCTGCAGTGGTTTAGAGTTTTCAGTATAGAGGTCTTTTGCCAAATTGATTCACAAATATTTTATGTTTTTTTGTTATTGTAAATGGAATTTTTTTTAATTTAAATCTCTAATTTGATTGTTACAAGTACATAGAAACATTTTGTATTTGTATCTTGTTCTTTTATCTTGCTATCTTCCTAAATTCACTTATGTCTAGTAGTTATTTAGTAGATTCCTTATGATTTTTATATAAACAATCATATCATCTATGAATAAAGGCAGTGTTACTTTCTCCTTCCCAGTCTTCCTTTTATTTTATTTTATTGTCTTGCCTTATTGTGCTTGTTTGAACTTCTGATAAAGTGTTTAATAGAATCAGGGAATGCCTTCCTGTGTAATCTTAGAGGGGAAGTGTCCAGTATTTCACCATTAAGTATGATGTTAGTCAATAGGTTTTTTCTTTGCACCTTTTATTAAGGAAATTTATTTCTTTGCCTAATTAGCTGAGAGTTTTCTTTATGAACTAGTTAGATGCTTTTTCTATATTGTTTTGAGATAATCTTGATTTTTATCTTTCATTTTGTCAGCATGGTGAGTTACACTGGTGGACTTTCAAATGTTAAACCAACTATTCATTCCTATTATAAACCCTGCGTGGTCATAATGTATTATCCTTTTTATATATAGCTGAATTTGATTTGCTGTTATTTTGTTGAGAAATTTTGTGTCTGTGTTCATGAGGGATATTGATCTGTAATTTTCTTTAATGTCTTTATAAAGTTTTGTTATCTAGGTCATACAGTCTCTTAAAAT
Source organism: Delphinus delphis (assembly GCF_949987515.2). NCBI lineage: Eukaryota > Metazoa > Chordata > Mammalia > Artiodactyla > Delphinidae > Delphinus > Delphinus delphis. The sequence goes on along the minus strand of NC_082683.1, from coordinate 167,255,687 downwards.
GTGTTAGGAAATGTTACCTTCTCTGTTTTCTGAGTTTGTGCTATTTTTTCCTTCAATGTTTGATAAAATTCACTAGTGGAATTATCTGGACCTGAAGTTTTCTTCTGTGAAGATTTTGATAATTTCTTTCATATAATGAGAATATTAAGATTTTCTGTTTCTTTTTCTGTCAGTTTTGATCATTTGTGTTTCTCATGGAATTTTTATCTAATTTACAAAATTTATTGGCATAAAGTTGTTTGTGATATTTCCTTTTAATGCCTTTAGGATGTGTGTTGATATCTTTTATTCCATTGCTGATATTAATAATTTGTATATTTTTCTCTTTTTTCTTGCTTTATCTTGCCAAGGGGTTATTAATTTTATTAATCTTTTCATCGAACCAGCTTTGGCTTTGTTAATTTGCTCTCTTATTTGTTTTCTATGTCATTTATATTTGCTCTTACATTTATTAGTTCCTCCTATTTATTACATTAAAGCTCTAAATTTCTCACTAATTACTGCCTTAGCTAATTCCCACTAGTTTTCTCTTTTGTATTTTTAGTATTATTTATATTGAAATATTTTCTAATCTCTCTTATGTTCCCATTATTATTCCTGTGTAACAAACCACCCCAAACAACTTTTATTATGGTGAAACATCTATGGGTTAGAAATTCAGAAAGGGCATGGCACTAATGTCTTGATTCTGTTCTATGATAATTGGGGCCTCTGCTGGGAAAACTTGAAGGCTGGGGATGACTGGGCAACTGCTAGGGACTGGAATCATCTGAAGGTTCACTCATATCTGGCACTTAATACTAGATATTAGCTGGGACCTTCCTTTGGTCTTGTTACTGTGACACCTGCATGAGTTCTCATTATCTGGTGTCTTGGGCTTCCTGGCAGAGTGGAGGCTGAGTTCCCAGAACAAATGCCCTAAGGAGAACCAGAAAGGAGCTGTATTGCCTTTTAAGACATAGTCTTAGAAGTTACATAGTGCTCTTTCCTCAAGAAGAGCATGTGGGATGAAAGATATTGTTTTGGCCAGATATGGAAAACAGAGTTCTGCAAGCTTCTTTAACCCGTAAGTTATTTAGAAATATGTTGTTAATTTCCAAATATGTGGGGCTATTCTCAATCTCTTATTGCTGTTGACTTCTGATTTCATTCTACTGCTGCCAATATTCTGTACAGTTTCAGTCTTCTGATACTCTTTGGCACTTGTATTATGGTCTTGCATAAGGTCTTCTTGGTGACTGTTATTCTGTGCCTTTGTGTATAGGGTTCAATAATGTCAGTGGCTTAAGGTGGCTATAGTATTAGTCAAATGTTATAGTTTCTTAGTAATTCTAAGTCATTCTATTAGTAACGAATGGGTATTAACATCTCCAACTATGATTGTAGGTTGGTTATTTCTCCCTTTAGTCCTGTCAGTTTTCTCTTCATGGTTTTTAAGCTGTATTATGTACATTCCCAGGTAGGATTATTGTCTTCCTCATTAATAGCTACTTGTATATTTTAATGTTCGTTTTTATCTCTGGTAATTCCTCAAAGTGTACTTTGTTTAATAATAATATAGTATATATCAGCTTTTATCTTTACTGTTTATATAGCGTATATTTTTCATCTTTTTACTTTTAACACCTATATCATTATATTTAAGGTAGGTTTCTTATAGATAACATATATTTGGGCTTTGTTTTTTCTTTAACGAATCTGTCAGTTTCTATCTTTTAAGTGATTTGTTTAGACCATTTGCATTTACTGTAACTATTGATATGTTTAAATTTATTGCTTTTTGTTACTCTTTTTTCCTTTTCCATCTTTTTTGGATTTAAGAAAATTAATACTCTATTTTCATTTATTCCTTTTTTTCCTGATTGTTCTAGGGATTATAAGATACATATCACACCTTTCACCTGTTTACTTTTTACCACTTTACACAAGATGTTGAAGCCTTACAACCATATAGTTTCCTTTATCCTCCCCACCTTTATGTTTGTTGTATATGTTTTATCAATGTACATTGAAAACTCTGTCAAACAAAGTTATAATTTTTGCTTTCAAACATCATACATGTTTTAAAGAACTTAAGAAGAGAACAATAGTCTATTATGGTTACCCAGGTGTGGCCTGTTACAACATATCAGTATGTTTTGATTAAATTGTGAATTGCCACTTTGACTATAAGGTATTCCTTTTCTCAACCCTATTTAATAGATGTTTTTAATCAGCTGAGTGAGGGGCATATTAAAATCAGCATTTAGTTGCTGTGTTGATTTAAATGGAAAATATTGCTTCATTGTTTTATTATGTTAATTTAGACTATATTTAATTGAAGTGCTCAATAAAGGTTTTTATTTTGTGACATACTTTAGCTGTATTTGTAATTAGAGGTTTTCTTGGTTTGGGTTTACTAGTAGAATTTCCATTTAAAAAATAACAGTAATTTTTAACAGGCCATCAGTAATTTATATGATGATATAGTTTCTCGGTGTTTTGAAAAATTCTAAAAGTAATAAGATTCAGTCAGTAGTGCCTCTACTTTTAGATCCACTGTTTTTCCACATGAAGTGCATGTTTATATTTTTCACTAAACATATATTCTGAAACAGGGTTAGGCACTCTTGATTTAGGTTTAGTAATGGGTTCATCTTTACTCCATCACTTAGGATTCATACCTGAAGCATGATATTACGAGATCTCTCTCCTGAGAACGGTGGATCTGTACTATAAGTACACTCCACTGGCAAGGAACCCTCATTAAAAAATGCTATTTTGAAGAAATAGTATACTTCTTTGGTAAGTATTTTAAATGGTACATTTAAATATCTATTAGTATGTAAAAGCTTATTTTCTTAGAAACATGTTCTTTTTAAAAAAAACCAACAAAAGAAAATTTTGACCTTTTTCTGGAAATCACAGAATGGATATTACAAGAATTAAAGTCAAAAGATATTCAGAGCAAAATAAAATAATTTTAGGTATTCTGCTGACAAAAATGATTCCCAAATCACAAATGATTATTGGCATTCATCGTTCAACAAATACTTGTTCTTGGCACTGGGGGTATCACTGTGGAAAAGAGCATTACAAGGAGAGGGAATGTCAGGTGCTAAGTCCCTGGATCAGTAGTGAGGTGGTCCTGAAGAAAAATGAGGGAAATGTGACTGGAACCTAGTGAATGTTGGGGGAAGAGCAGTGAAATGAGCACAGAGAGGAAGCCTGGAACCCGATGATGTTATCTGAAAGGTTATGAATGACCTTTCGATTTTATGACTTATAGGGAACAAAATCTGGTGTCAAGCTGAAATGTCAACTCTTTATTTTTTTAGACCTTGGACATTCATTCCCGCTTAATATTTTACCAGTGTATAATGGTTTGATTGATTGATTGATTGATTGAGGAGCCACACGGATGTTCTTTGCCAAACATATTTATTTATGGTGGTAATGTCTGAGCCGTTTTATACCAGCTAATAAAGTGGTTTATTTGAGGAAGAAGGTGAATGAGTGTAATATATGTGCCAGTTTGTTTACCTGCTTTAAAAGACAATCTTACTTTCATGCTTTATTGAAAGGTTTTTCTAACATCTTAGGAGAATTATACATTGTTGATGGTTTTATTAACAAAAAAAGTTCAAAATTATTCTTTGTCTCATCACATTTTTCCTATTATCTCCTTTGAACAGAATTAATTTTCTTAGAGAACTGAGAGAACAAAAGGCTACTATATTAGTAAAACTTATATTCTATGGAGCATCTATCTCTAATTAAGTAAGGTACTGTCAAAGACAAAAAGTTAAGTGAATGTCATTTTTTTTCTATTAATGGCTGAGTTCCCAGAATGATTCATATTTTAGCCTATGATATCATCCTTATTTAAGTGCTTCGACAGGCAAATAAACCCTTAGAGAAACAGAAGAAAATGAAAAGGGAAGTAGAAACAAGTCAAAAAAGTACCAGTCTAATTCAGGCTTTAGTATGAGTGTTGTATATTGTTTTCATTCAGAAGATCACTGTGATTTAAGTGACAATTTCAATAGTTTGAGAATTCTTTTTCTCTAACAGTGACATAAATGCTATATGGAAAGCACCTGCTTTCATTTTCAGAGTACTTTAAGAAAGTTAATCCTGAGAAGGGATTCTGGGAGGTGGGAGGGTAGAATGCTTTCTGTCTTCTCTCCCTTTCTGATTCCAATTTATCTACCTCTCTTGAGCCAAGCAGCTTCTGAAGTCAGAAGGCCTACAGGAATGAGGGAGAATTTAGGCTCTGTGGGGGTCCCCATAGAGAGCTGGCGCAGGATTTTATCTTTGCTGCACCCAGTGTACCCACTTAGAGCCTGGGGAACGAGGCAGGAGAAGCCTTAGGTAAGGCCCAGAATGTGGCTGATCCTGGGAAGAGCACAGTCTGCAGAAATCTTCCCACCTCCCAGATTCATGTCATAAAATGTTAATTCCCACAAGACTTTTTTTTTTTTTTTTTTTTTTTTTTTGGTTGCGTTCGGTCTTCGTTGCTGTGCACAGGCTTTCTCTAATTGTGGCGAGCGGGGGCTACTCTTCATTGCAGTGGCTTCTCTTGTTGCAGAGCACGGGCTCTGGGTGTGCGGGCTTCAGTAGTTGTGGCTCGTGGCCTCTAGGGTGCAGGCTCAGTAGTTGTAGCACACGGGCTTAGTTGCTCCACGGCATGTGGGATCTTCCCGGACCAGGGATCGAACCCATGTCCCCTGCATTGGCAGGCAGATTCTTAACCACTGCGCCACCAGGGAAGTCCTGAAATCCCACAAGGACTTTTAAGGGGAATTATTTAAGAATTTACTAAATATTTGATTAATTTCTTAGAGAGAGAAAGAAGATTAGATATCTGAGAATAGGCAGGACAAGTCTGGAAGACATGTGGTAATGATGGTAGGGAGAGGTGGCCCACCTGACTCCACCTCAGAACATATTCTAAAACCACTGTAAATACAGTCGACATGATCCTAACACAGGAGTAGATAAACAGATCAGTGGAACAAAATAGAGCCTTTCCCAACCAGAATTTTCCACCTGAATCACAGAACACACAAAATGACTTGTCATTTTCTTGATTTTTGCCTAGGATGGAACAGAACTAGTACCAATCTAGATGCTTTGGAGAGAAGCCCATTCATTATAGACAGTAAATGTTATTAGGTATTAGGGTTTAATTCTCTTATTTACCTAGGTTGACACAGACTAGATAATTCAGAACTATAATATGGCAAAGGTAGAATTTCACCTTTATGAGAAAAGTTTTTGGTTTTTTGTAGTAGTGCAGGCACAACTGGCTATCCATTTGGGAGAAAATGAATTTGAACCCTTAGGTCACTTCATGTATGAAGTAAATTCCAGAAAAATTCAAAACTTAAATGTAAGAATGAAAACAAAAATCTTAGAAGGGGGCTTCCCTGGTGGCGCAGTGGTTGAGAGTCCGCCTGCCGATGCAGGGGACACGGGTTTGTGCCCCAGTCCCGGAAGATCCCACATGCCACGGAGTGGCTGGTCCCGTGAGCCATGGCCGCTGAGCCTGTGCGTCCGGAGCCTGTGCTCCGCAACGGGAGAGGCCACAACAGTGAGATGCCCGCGTACCACTAAAAAAAAAAAACCTTAGAAGAAAATCTTGGATTCTATATGTAAAAATGTATGGACTGAGAATACCTTAAATAAATCAGAAGACCCAGAAATTTAGTTTAATACAAAAAAAAATGGACAGATTATATCAATTGTAAAAGTCTTTTATTTGGCTTTTTAAAAAAAGATAGATACTTTAAATACATTACGTCAATATACAGAAATTGATTTGAAAAAAATACTTGAAATACAAATGAAAAATATTTATGGCAATAATACACAGATGCGGTTCTAAACTAATAAAAAAAATCAAAACCCCAATAGAATAAAATAGCCAACGTTATGAATAAGTAATTCCTTTATGTGGAGTTCTGGAAAGGCAGCACTAATCTATAGTGATAGAAATCAGTCAGCGGTTTCCTGGGAAGTGAATGGAACTTGCTTGTAAGTGGGCATGATGGAATTTTCTGAAGTAAAGTAAATGTTCTGTATCATAATGGAAATACATTGTCAAAGGTCTTTGAACTTTGTATTTAAAATGTGTGCATTTATATATGTAAACTATACCTCAGTAAAGTTGATTTTAAAACCATAGTTGATACCCTTCAATGGTAATATTTTAAAGTATGTTGGTACCTGTTGTAATTAGGGTAGGGCTGTTGGGCAAAAGGATGTTCTCAGACCTTTCTTGTAGAAAGGTGAATTTTTATAGCCTTTGTGGAAGCAACTTTGAAACATCTATTAAGGTAAAAATCATACCTCTCCATCCAGTGGTCCTATTTCACAGACTCTGTTCCATAGGAATAAAAGTCCCAGTATGTAAAAACATGTACGTGAATATGTTTGATGCAGAATTGTTCTTAGTGGCTAAAACCTGGGTACCAAATAAATGCCCATTAGTAGGTGAAGGGCAGATTAAATTGTGGAACATCTTTATTATATTATATAGCTATTTAAAAGGATAGGTAAGAGCTATATCAGATGAAAGGATTTCCATGAGGTATTGTTAAAGGAGAAAAGTATGACACACATAAGAAAACCAAATAGGCTTACTTCATTTTTGAAAAGCAAATGCTCTAAAAACTATAATGTAAAGAAACATGTTTTAATGTATGTGCAAAGAAAAACATTCCAGATCATTAACATAGTTTACCTAATGTGAAGGGCAGGATGTACAATGGGGTGGGAGAGGAGAGGAGGAATGGAGAGTTGAGCAAAAAAATAAAAAGGACTTAATTGGAAGACATCAAAACAATACACACACAGACAAAATAGCCTGTATTTGCAAGATTTCATGCATGTGCATAAACTAGGAGAAAATGTTAGGGTTTTGTGTACTGACTTACAGAGATATTTGTAATATACATTCAAATATTAGAAAGTATGTTACCAAGTAAAGTTTATAACACGATTATATTTTAGTAAATACGAGGTTCTCTGAAGATGAGTTCTTGTTAAATCTGAGTCAGAGCAACTGCCTTGTTTCCAGATTTCTTTCACTTTCTCTGAGAAAGTTTCCAAAATATTTCTCTTGACTTTTAGGCTCCTTAAGTGGATATCTGTTTATTTTAGAGTGTTAAGACCAATACAGAACAACAGTTGTGTAGTTCTCCTATTCCCTTCAGCACCACCCTTTGGTCCTAACAGTTGGATGTTTTTGATGGTCAGATCTGCACAGACTGCAGAGTCCTTTTGCTACAGTGGTTGAGAGAATGAGAATTGAATAGTTCTACCTCCTTGGGTTCGCCAGGATTCCACTTGGTTTTTCACTAAAGAAAATGCAAAGAAGCACATTCAGATCTCAGCTGGTGTCTTCCAGCCCTCCATTTTTTTGTTCTGGCTGTACATTTTATAAAATGCTTTTATTTCACTGACTCTGGAGGGTGAGTATATGTAGCTAAATTTGAGATGGGGCAAAGTAGTAGAGGTGTTGGTCTAGGAGAAACCCTGCATCTGTGGTCATCACTGGTTTAGATTTCTTTCAAATTATAGTGTATACTTTTGTCACTGTTTGTGTTTTCTGTGGTCTTCTTACTTATAACATAGAACTTTTTCACGGTCACATGAGGAGAAAGCAAGATTTGCTAAGTGAAAAGCTGTATCATTTATTAAACTTTCCTATTCCTCATCTTTGGAAAACTATTGTTCTCCATGTGTGTCTTATATATCCCCATAAACGTCTGTGTGTTTGCTACAGGAAGCTCTAAGAGTGTTTTCATTCCCTTCATTTACCTTTACCAACGTAAGACTTGATACAGGACCCCTTGACCCCATTATAATTGATTAAAACAGAATATTTGGAATACCTTGGGTTACACACAAACGTGTGCATACATACACATGTATACTTAAGATAACAGAGCATCCAGAGCAAGATTCACTAATACTGTAACCACCCCATCTCATACTTAAATGTAAAGCGTCTTATAATATCAGTCTTGTTCAACAAGACACCCAGTTCAGGGCATCTTATCACATAAAATGTTTTTAAGTCCAACAAGGCACCCAATTTGAGATCCAAATGATGCAAACAGTGTGGAATATCTGTATGATAAGCACTTCCAAAGATTATTTGTATCCCATTAAACTCATTTCAAGGTTCCTGAGAAGATTTAAAAATAAAATAGCTCCAACTCTTGATTAACAAAACAAAACAAAAATACTGAAGACTCCTATTCTAAGGATAATCTACCTGGGTGTGATCAAGAAACCTTTAAATTACTAACGTAGCCTTCATACTTATGTGCTATAAACTAACCACCTTTTGAAAAGCATTTTGGTAAATCATATTTTCTACTCTTGAGGCATTGACTTTTTGCATGGCCAGACATTATTTATTTAGCTGTAAATAGTTAAATAATCATTTAAATTGAGTGGAAAAAATAACATGCACACGCAATAAATAATTACTCTTTTTTCATGGGGATTTTCTGGAGAATTTATGAAACTTAAAAGATGGAGAGAAACTAAGATGATGAACTGGCATTAATAAATGTTAATAGAACCAAGGTAAGTATAGGAGAGTTAAGGCAATCAGCATGGGAATATTTTTAATGTGAATTATTTAACTTTTAAAACTTGGAGGAAATTGTAATTATTCAAAACACTAATTTTTTAGAAATTAAAACATCTATTTTAATTTTTTCTTTTTCTTTTTTTGGTTTTAAACAGGCCATATACTCCTTTGAAAGGAGGATTCTCCAATGTATGGTTTGACAGATTTCAAATATCTAATGACTGCCCAGAACACCTTGAATCAATTGATGTAATGTGTCAGGTGCTTACAGATTTGATTGATGGTGAAGTAAAAAGTGGTATCAAGAAGAACAGGATATTAGTAGGTAAGATCTTTAGATGTTGAGAATTTAAATATTTTTTTCACTTTTGTGTAATTCTATACATTGAATTTTACTTGGAACATTATTTGGAAGCACTTTGTATATCATTTGACCTATTCACAGTTTCAGATAAACTTTACATATTAAGAATTTTAAGGGTAATAGAATTATAAGCAAAAACTCATGAAACTTTAAATGATTTGCTTTTTAATAATAACATACTTTAAGACTCCCATGGCGGTTAAAATTTTCTTTCTACTTTAATTTTCAATTAAGAGATTATTCATTCCAGTTTTTAAAACATTTTGTTTTAATTAGCTTAAGTTTTATATGTTTAAACTACTATCGCCATAATTAAGATAAATTCGAGTACATAGTCAAAATATAACAGCAAATTCGTGAAAAGTAAACTCTTCAGAGTTAATACTGTAGGAATAAGGTATTCATAAACTTTTGTTAAACATGTCTTTAGCAATCTCTCTTCCCAAGGGGATATAGCATGCCTTTATATAAGCTTTATTCTACTTACACCCCTTTCCTTTTCTGCAATCATAAAATACATAAACCATTTTATAATACATACAAAAATAAGATAAACTGTATAGAATGTGAATGATACAGGATGGATTTTTGTTAAAGAGTTATTTCCAAATAACTTTAATTTATAATGAGTTGTATTTAATGTTGAAATTATAAAGCAAATTAAGTATCTTCATCATGTTCTAAATAACATTAAAATGTACATTGAAATCCTGTGTAGACAGGATTTGGGCAAATTAATAAACTTCCTTTGTGTTTATTGAAGTACTAAACTATTCATTGAGTTGAGAAGCAATATGATATAATAGATGGAATACATTTTTCTGTCTTGGCTTCAGCATTCACTTTTGTTAAAAGCAGTGTGCCCTCCAGTGCAGTAACATCACCTTTCTGGGCCTCTGTTTCCTCATCAGTGTTTAACTCTATATTTCTATGTTTCTGTGTTTAACATCTGTGCCATAGAGATAAATACAGAACGTTATGGGAGTACTGGGAAGAGCATAGTGAAGGGGCACCAATTCAGTCGAGGGCATCATGAAACAGTTACAAGATAGAATTCAAAATATGTGAATGTGTAACAGATTCTGTCATTCAATGATTTAGCAAATATTTTCTAAGTTTCTAAGTACTGTGTGTCTGGCAGTAAGTTAGATGCTCAAAGAGACACACCGATAAATAGAACAGGAATGCCACAGTTGCTTACAACCTAGAAGAGCCCATGAGGTACTTAAAATGGTAACTGTAAGGCCAGCCAGCCTTGATGATTGCCCTAAAGCAATATAACTGACAGCTCTTCAAAGGGAATGATCATCTGTATGTATTTTTATTTCTCAGGACCCATCGCAATGCTTAGCACAGAGCTAAACATTTATAATGAGCAGCATGACCTGATCTGTAAATTGATGACTTAAGTAGTTAAGTATCACAGGAATTCAGATGAAAAGAGGTCATAAGTATTTGGGGCTATTAGAGAACAATTTAATAGGAAAGTATCAGAGGCATTTGAGATTTTGAGATGTGCAAATAAGTAAAATTTTAACTATTATAGTGTAGAGGTCTAAACATAGAGAGTAATATGAATGGTAAATAGAAGTAAAAAAAAAAAAATAGTGCTTGTTTTTATCTGTCTGGATGTTAGATGGCTTTAGCAGAAAGTTTGTTGTCTGACTGGAAAATGCCTATTGATCTGTTAGCTGGACTAACAACCTGAAGAGCAAATGGTATAGTGACCAAAATGGGTCGAATCTAAAGTCCACCACTGCCTAGCTGGTTCATCACTTAATTGCCTACACTGAATTTCTGCTACCTCATCTGCAAAGTGGGAATAATGATACTATAAAAATACTATTTTACTGGGATATGATGTTTGTAAAACAGTTGGCTCATTTTACACTCTCAATAAATACTTTCTGGTTCCCCTTTTATCCTTTATTCTGTAGGTAATTGAGGAGAGATGACTCAAGTATGTCTTTGAGTCATATAGTTAGAACTGTGCTTTAGGAAAATTAATCTGGCAGAAGGGGTAAGTGAAGAGATAACAATTTGGGTATGGGAAAACCAGTTACTGAATTTATGACTATAGGGTAATGAGATCCTGAAGTCACGTAATGACAGTGGGAAAACAAAATATTAGTACTGTAAGAAATTGCTTTAAATTAAAATTATAAAATCTTCACACATAAAAACGTAGAAAACATACAAATCGTACTTCTAATGTATATGTGTTAAAGAACGTATCACGTTGAATTGTAATTGCTTGTCTGCTTGTCTCCTGCCCCATCCCTCCTCCTCGCCCTTCCCTGTGTCCATCAGTTACTTCATCTTATTCATCTTTGAAAAGAGGTTATGGATTGTTGTAAGGTCGGAGAGCTGATAAGAATTTTGAATCTGGGTTTACTTCATTTCAGAGCCCATGGTTCTTCCATTTAACTGAACGTTTGTAAAATTCTTAATACATCTTGTCAAATTCCTTTTGTGAAAAAACTGTACCAGTTGATACTTCTCCCACCTATATTAGAATGTCCATCTTATTATACCTCACTGAATAATATTGTCTTGAAAAATATTTGCTAAAATTAAGTAAACAAAAGTGGTAATCAATATGCACTTAATTTATTTTTCTTTTAATTCTGTTTATGTTTTGACACAAGAAAGCTATTTTTACTTGTCTATTTTTTTCCAAATAATTTCTCAGTTTAAGAAGGTATTTCTCTAGAACTTGAATAAATATTCAAATAGGTGTTCTTCTGGCTTTTCTATAATTTTTTAAATATTTAATTATTTGATTCATCTGGAATTGTTTTTTAGTTTCTTTCTACCATGTCATGGAAGGTTTTAATTATTTTCTGAAGTACCAAGAGAACCTTGTTAAAAGATGATCTTATTTATAAAGCAATCAGTAATGTAGTCGATGTTTTATCAAAGCTCCACTGAATTTTTAACAAAATTTCATTTTGGAAGGGTTATAAACTATTATAAAATTTGAAATTTATTACAAAGTGCGTATAATAGGATATTTATATACACTTATGAATATAAAAATTGGGAAAGAAAAAAATGCTTTTTTAGAATTTGTGAGATGAGCTTATGAACTCCTATAAAGCCTCTTTCCTAGCTTGAGATATGAAAGAGACGACAAGTGCAGATCCAAGGTTGTTTGTCCTTGTTACTTTACTTTTAGTTATTTAAGCAGTCAATGAAAATAAATCTTCACTTACATTTCTGTAGAGTTAAACAAGTGTGCCAAAATACACGTGATTCTTGACCTTCTTTTATTATGACAAAACATTACTTTACTACCTCCTTTTTCTTTACATGGATTAGCTATTGATGCATAGAGGAAATAGCACTCTAGTCCTATAGGGATTTTCTCTTGTAGTTGTTTTTTATTTTTTTGTCTTATTGATCTAACTGAACTTCTCACTTATTTGAAAACATGGCACATGAAGCAAAATATCATTATGTATTCAAATATTTGTACATGCATTTCTTGAGTTGTGAATATCATAATTGCAAATGCATGAGTGCAACTGACAGCAGTATAACATGGTTAAGAACTTGGGCTCTGGACTCAGACTGCAGGTTTCTAATCCTAGATTCACTATTTTGTAGGTATATGAGTTTCCTTAACCTCTGTGTGTGGATGATAATAATAGTACTTATCTTACAGAGGTGTGATGATTCAGTTAGTCAATTCATGTGAAACACTTAGAAATATGCCTGGCAGGTAATGTTGAAGAAATTTTCTTGCTGTTATTAAACACTCTCTATACCACCTTCCCCATGGTCTCTCCAGACAACAGAAAGGCCGTACTGGACCAGTGCTGCCTGTGGAGACTTAGGGAGCTCACTGTTCCTTCCCTACCAGCTGTTTTCTTTTCTCAGTAGTACACGTGCTGTGCTTCCCTCTTTCTTTTTCATTGCTCATAGATTCTTTAAACAGAAGTACTGCTTCATATTTTTCTACTGGTTTAATACTTTTGTCAAGTGTCTATTATAGAACATTTTAAATTAAGTAAGATTTAAATGATATAACATTTTAATGAAGGAGGGATCTAGTGGGACGTCAAAGCAAAGTGCATTTGAGATGCTAGACACACATATACAAACAACATAGGTTATTTTAAAAAATTAATTATAAGAGGAAAAACTAGAAAAATTACAAGATTAAAAAGGAAAGGGACTTCCCTGGTGGAGCAGTGCTAAGAATCTGCCTGCCAGTGCAGGGGACACGGGTTCGAGCCCTGGTCTGGGAAGATCCCACATGCCGCGGAGCAACTAAGCCCGTGTGCCACAACTACTGAGCCTGTGCTCTAGAGCCCACGAGCCACAACTACTGAGCCCGCACGCCACAACTACCCACACACCTAGAGCCCGTGCTCTACAACAAGAGAAGCCACCACAATGAGAAGCCCACGCACCGCAACGAAGGGTAGCCCCTGCTCACCACAACTAGAGAAAGCCCGCAGGCAGCAGTGAAGACCCAATACAGCCAAACATAAATAATTTTTTTTAAAAAAAGGAAAAAATAGAGATAATAGTACAAAATTGTTACCCTTGTTGATTTTGTTTAATATGTGATAAAATTTCAGATTTAATATCACACATTGTGTCCTCATGGAACCCTTTTCTCTGATATTGTAATTTTAATAAATATAGCTTTGTAAACAAAACTATTCTCTATATTTGCATAGGTGGCAGCCCATTCTTTTTCTGTGGTTTTGTTTTGATTAGTGATATTATATTAAACTTAGTTTAAAAACAATGTTTTTATAGAGTATGATATACCACCTTTTCTAGGTAGTTTACACAGCTTAGTCAGGTCAAAAATGAAACTTCTCATACTAAATTTAATTTCCAAATTGTTAATAAGTGCTGGAGTACCAAAAACTATCAAAAGCTTTACAGTATAATGAGGGAGATAACAGAAGTAAAGTGTTCTAAAGAACAAGTCGATTTTGGGGGGAGCTAGGAACTGCTTCTTAGAAGAGATAATCTCCAATTGAGTTTTAAAGAATGAGTGAGAATATGACTGGTAAACAAATAGGGGAACACATTCATGAAAGAAAACAAGGGACACATTAAAATCTCTCAGGGACTACTAGTTTGATATGCGCTTCAACTCCCAGGATTATTGAATTATATACAGAGAATGACATGATCAGATGAGCATTTTAAAAAGGTTACACTGACAACACTGTGGAGGCTGGCTAGTCTGAAGTCCGGGGGAATAGGAAGATGGCAAATGCAATAGATCCAGTAGAATGATGAAAGACCAACACGTACAGTGTTTCACGACTTTGGAAACAAAGGATGAGTAAGATTACACTAAAGAACATTGCAGTCAACTGCGAGTTTAGCTAAGAAAAATCCTTTGTTTTCTTGTTTTCAACAATGGAAATATATTTCTTTCTTAATGGAAAGAATAAACTTTGGTTAGAAAGGAGGAACTGGGCAAAACCTTTAAATGTGTTCCTTGGAGACATTCGTGAATCCTTACTATGCATATTAAGAAGATCAGGTATAAGAAAGTTTATTTATTTTTATATAATAATACCACACATGATTCTACAGAGGGTATGGTAAAAATTAGGGGAAACACAGGCAATAAAATAGTGACTTTTAAATTACTTTCTGAATTTGGCAACATAGCTATTGTTAAAACCTGGATTCAGATTCTGTATTCTGAAAAAATTATTAAGAATATAGTTTAACACTATAATGTGTTTAAATTATACACATTTTTTCAAATACAGTATCTTTCTTGACCCTTGTAATAGGTGAAGTAGGAAATTATTATTCTCATTTCAGATAAGAAGAAACTAAAGTTCAAAGAGACTGCTGGCTAAAATAGAGTTGGGACTAGAACCCAGATCCTATGCATTGACTTAGGAACTTTGTACCATAATGAGATTCCTTTTTCTAACCACTAGGTGGTGATAATTTGTTGTTAAGAGAAAACTGACATAATTTAGATTTAACTTTGATCTAGGATGTATAGAACCTGACAAATGATAATGACCAGATTATTGGTATAGTTTTTCATGTTCTCTGATAATATTATTAGAATTTTGAAGCAGGGATAATCAAGTGCTTCTGGAATTACACCTGAATAATTTACATGGATGCTCTACATACCCATTATGATGCTCTAAATACCCATCATGAGGAAAGCGGTTAAGGGAGTAATGGTCTGTTAATACAACTGACTATTATGTAACCATTATATACTATATACATACATTTAGAAGGTACTTAGTATACTTAGTATGTGTTCAAGTAGTAAAAAAATAATTGTGGAATTTTGTAATTCTGTTTAAAGACATTCAAATCAGTATTACATGAAAGTAAGGTATAAAATTGTACATATAGAGTGAGTTTAACTGTTAAAATGAATTTTTAAAAACATGTCAAAATTATATGTGAGTAGTGAGATTTTGGATAACGCATTTTCTTTATTTTTGTGTGGTGGAAATACTTTACACAGTGGGCATATATTCACATATTAATTTTATAATAAGATTTAAAATTAAAATGAAGGGATAGTTGTAGTTACCAAGATGAAACCTAGCTCCACAATTTCCAGGCTGACTTTCCTGACATTATATAAGTTTCTTTTGAAGCTCTTGGAGGGAACTGGAGAATGATAGCATCCTTCTACTTTCTTTTAACATATATATATCTTAAATAATGTATGTTTCTTCAGCAACAACTATCAGAACTTTTAAGGCTTGGGACTGCTGTTTTAATAGCTTTCCATAGAAGATGATAAATATTTTGTTTACCCTGTCAATTTTATATGAGAGAAAATATACAAATATGGTGGGCATAATTTATATATTCCCAAATTTTTGAGACTTTATCACAGTTCATTCTGAAAAATAATTATGTATAAAGTGGAAAAATTGTTGCAATTTGGTTGGAGGGTGGATTTTATTCCATTTTTAAAATCCCATTCAATTGACGGTAAACTTGAATTGTAAGTTCCCTGCCTCCCCCCCGCACCCCCCCACCCCTGGACTTTGTTTTCAAATAGATTAGCTTAGTTTTCCCAGTACAGTTTTTATACATTATTACTGTTTTATTTAATTTAAAGAGTTCATAAAAACTAGGTTATTTTTTAACATGTTTTTTATTCAGCCTATTAATCTTAAATGTATGTTGAAATGTTAACTCTTGACATTTTAATGCTTCACCAGCGACTATAAATATACATCATAACTATTACCTACAATGAGTTTACTCATTGGTATTTACTTATTGAGCAGTATATTTTATATTGCATTTTAAACACTTAGATGAAAATTGAAATAACTAGTCTTTTGTGTTAAATTTTCTTCCATTAGAAAAAAATACATAAAGTCCCTTTCACACCGGTGTCCGCAACGTTAAAGGTGACTGTATTGTCAAAGATCGCTGGTGAGGAATTGCAGGCTACCTCACGAGATTATAAATGGACAAGGAACTTAGATTGAATCTTAAAATAATGAGTTTTCAACGAGTACATTTTTCTTCATTATAAATTAGGAGAATTGAACATGAGGTTAAATGTCTCAAGGATGCCTTTGTTCATAATGGCATTTCATACGTGGGAAAGTGTTTTCTTTCTTAGTTTTGTTGCTGTTCTTGTTGCTGTTCTTGCTGTGAGGCTGGTCCCCCCAAGGGGCTCGGGAATCCCATAAAGTGATTAAGTTACCCTAGTCAATAAAAGCGCAGTGATGGGGTGGGTGCATTTAATGTGTAAAAATTTTCTCAGTAGGTGTGCTTTTATAATAATTTTTAAATATGTTTTTGCTCACTGGTCTATTTTTATTCACATTTTATCTTTGTATGATTTTTTTTAAATATCACATTAAAAGATCACATTTAATGATATTAGCCACATTATGTTTTTTATGGAACATTAATTTCATTTTGCTCCATTTATGAAATTTAAAGCTTTTTTTCCATCATTGGTGCAGCTTAGATTATCTAGAACTTCATTGTCCCATATGATAACCCCTAGCCACATGTATTTAAACTCAAATTTTAACTAGGTAAAATTAAAGTAAATGTTTAATTCCTTAGTCATACTAGTCCCATTTAATATGTTACTTAGGTACATTTGACAAAAAATATAACTCAAGCTCTTGAATTTCTCCAAAAACTAAAAACTGTGTTCCTACAGCCTTGTTATCTCTAACATATGGATTTCTTTTAAATCATGAGATGTCTCTTAACTCTCAGTCATGCTGGGGAATATCACACCGAGTCTCTAAGCTGAAGCTGGGCCATCCTCTCTGCTATGTCACGGTCAGGTCCCTACCTCCATATTCTGTGTTGTGTCGGTTTTCGCCTTTGAACAGAAGGGTCCAGGTATTTTAATCTGCATATCTCTGGTGACTGGTGTCACTCCAGTGACAGTGTTTGGCACATAAAAGACAATAAAAGTTTGTCAAGTGAATATTTTTTCCCCAAACTCTTTTTTAAAAGGACATATGGGTACCTATGTTTGAATTATACCATCACAAGTCAGTTTTCAAAATAATATTATAATACAAAGATGTTTTATCTTTCTCACCAAATTTTTGATCATCCTTCCTAATTCAGAGATCACTAAGCATCTATTATATGGCAAACTCTAGAAATATAATCCTCATGGAGCTTGTAGCTTGGCAAGTAAGACAGAAAGGTGCATGTTATTAATTGTAGCTGCAGTGTGAGGACTCTTGTAAGTATAAACAAAATGTAAGTAGACACTAGAAGTTTAAATAAATAACACTTGTGCTATGACTCATATTTTGAAATATAATAAATATTTTTACTTGATGACCAAAATTTATTTTTTCAATTCTAGCTCCTTTTATAACAAATTATTTTACCAGTGATGGCATAGATAGAACAGTGTTATTTACTCATAGCAGGTTTTTTTCCATGAGATCTAAAGGAGGCTAAATTTCTCTTTAGCATTGTATCTCTTTTAGGTCTCCAAATATTTATGGAAGATTGGCATAGCTATATCTTGTTCTAAATTATCGTTACATATATTCTGCTTTTTCTGATAAGTGAATTTTTGCTTCTTTTAGGAGGATTTTCTATGGGAGGGTGCATGGCAATGCATTTAGCATACAGAAATCATCAGGATGTGGCAGGAGTATTTGCTCTTTCTAGTTTTCTGAATAAGACATCTGCTGTTTACCAGGTAAGTTCCAGATTTTAAAAACAAAACAGAAAAAAAATGAGACATTCACACATTGAAACTAAAACAACATTGATAATTACACAATAACAATTGATTCACAGAGCATTCCTGGGAATTCAGATTAGTTATATTGGTAAATTCCAGCTGGTCATTCATGTTTAGGAAGTGCCTTGTACAGAGATTATTGTTAAGCAAAGTGTCAAAGAGAAAAGGATAAAAAATATGTGTATGCTATATATGTATCCTGCATACATATTAAAAATATAGATGATTACAACTAGGTTTGCTTATTATGTCATGAACATAATCAAACCAAAGAATCAGTTACATGGCTGATACCTATTTTTCAGCAATATCCTGATTTATGAGTATGTCATATTATAGTGCTGCAGCCTCATTACCAGAAGTAGAACCAGTAGGTATGGAAATGAGAACAAGAATGCTATTTTTTCCTTGATTGTACCTGAGCTCTGTGTTCCTCCCTCTTTCCACTCCATGTGAAGAGGTTTGTCTTCCCAAGACACAAGGTTTCTGCGGGAAATGCTTTGACCATTTTTGAGACAGTCCTCTACGGAGTAAATTCAGTTCACGTACAGCTGCAGCTCCAGTGGTGCCAGCAACCAGCTAAGCTCCTGGTCCTGGCCCATCAGTATATACCTCAGAGAGCTCTACCACTGCCTCTTCTTCCCCTTTAAATATTGAAGCTTTGGTTAAATTGGAGTTTTTCCGTCCCTCTGATTTCTGAGAATAATGTTCTTAAATGAATTTCTTAAACTTCTCCATTTTTATGTTCTCTTCTCTAGGCTCTTCAGAAAAGTGATGGTGTCCTCCCTGAATTATTTCAGTGTCATGGTACCGCAGATGAGTTAGTTCTTCATTCTTGGGGTGAAGAGACAAACTCAGTGTTAAAATCTCTAGGCGTGAGGACAAAGTTTCATAGTTTCCCAGGTGTTTACCATGAGTTAAGCGAAGCTGAGCTAGAAAAACTGAAGTCATGGATTCTTACAAAGCTGCCAGACTGAATGAGTCAAGATTGATTTGTTAATATATAAGCAATGTCTTTATGAAAAGTGATTTTTACTGCCAAATTCTAATTTGATAAACAATAATTAAAATATTAAAAAATATCAGCAGTTTACTGACTTATTAGTTATTGAAATGCTTAGCACCATAGAGAGTAGTATAATCTTATTAATGGTTAACATTAATTTAGACAAACATCTGTGTATTATTTGGCAGATACATTTTTATAAATATTTGAAGGCCTTGTAAGTAAGTAAATAGTGAAATATTAGAAGGTAATTAAACTAGCTTAAATAAAGGCAATGAGAAACCAGGAAAAGTTTTAACATGATATTATTTTATCTTTGTTGTCACTTTCTTTAAATTGCCTTTCCGGAGATATTCATGCTCGTGTAGTTTTTGACAGAATAACATTAGTACCCCACATTTATAGAGTAGTTTCCCGTTACCTCACCTGACCATCACAAGAGCTTGATGAAGTAGACTGAGTAGTTGTTACTGGTATTTTATAATAGGGATAGAAGGATTGAAAACTTTCCCAAAGCCTCAAGAGTAAAAACTGGAATCCAGACCTTCTGGTCCCAGTGGAGCTCCCTTTCTCTGAGACCAGATTGCTGCTCTGCTCCAGTCCTAGGGTTCCGGTTGCTCTTCAGATCCTTGTCAGCACTCAGTATGGCCAGTCTTTTCAGTTTTATCCATTCTAGTGGGTATACAGTGGTAACACTTTGTGGGTTTAATCTGCATTTTCCTAACCTAATGGTGTTAAGCAATTTCTATATGCTTATTTGTGATCTGTATAAATTCTGATGATATCTCTATTCAGATCTTCTGCCCATTTTTTATTAGGGCATTGTAACAGCTTGCATTGTAAAAAGCTGTTTATATATGCTGGATAGAAATTCTTTGTTAGCCAGATGTTTTACCTTTTTTTTTTTTTCTTAGTCTGTGGCTTGCCTTATTTTCTTTACAGTGTAATTCAAAAGAGCAGAAGTTTTTAATTTGATGACGTCCAGTTTATTCGTTTTTTTTCATTTATACTTTGTGCTTTTGATGTCATATTTAAGCAATCTTAAGAAATCCTAGGTCACTAAGAGTTTCTCTTATATTTTCTTCAACTAATACACTCCTTTAGTGCTATAAATCTTCCCGCAAGTATTATATTAGTAACATCCCACGATCTTTTATATTTTGTGTTTTCATTTTCATTCAGGTCAAATCTTTCTAAATTCCCTTTTGATTTCTTCTTTAACCCTTGGGTTACTTAAAATTGTGTTATTTTGTTTCAGTATATTGGGAATTTTCTAGAGATCTTTGCTATTGATGTCTAAGTTAATTCCATTGTGGGTCAAGAGAGCATACTTTGTATGGCTTGAAACCTTTTAAATTTATTGTGACTTGTTTTATAGCCCAGAAGATGGTCTATCTTGGTAAATGTTTTGTGTGCACTTTAGAAAAATATATATGATGCTAGTGTTGGGTGGAGTGTTCTCTACATATCAGTCAGATCAAGTTGGTTGATATCCTTGTTTAAATCTACTATATCCTTGCTGATTTTCTGCCTGCTTGTTTTATAAATTATTGAGAGGGGAATATTGAAAGTTCCAAGTATAACTGAATTTGTTTCACTTTGCCATTCCCTCAGTTTTCGCTTCATGTACTATGAGGCTCCATTATTAGATGCGTAAACATGTAGGACTATTATGTTCCCCTGATGAACTGGCCTCTTCTTCTTTATGAAATGATCATCTCTATCCGTGATAGATTTTTTTGCTCTGAAATACTCATTGTGTGATATTGATATAGTCTTTCCAGCTCCCTTTAGCCTAGCACCTTTTTCCATACTTCTCTTTTAACCTATTTGTGTCTTTATCTGTAAAGAGCAATTCCATCAGGCAGAACACAGTTAGGCCTTCCTTTTCTATCCAGTATGGTCATCCCTGCTTTTTAATTGATTATTTAGAACATTTTAATGTGATTGTTGGCATGTTTGGATTTCAAGCTACCATCTTAGCTGTTTATTTTCTCTATATTCCATCTCTTCTTCTTTGCTCCCTTATTCCTCTCTTTCTACTCCCCCTTTTTTCCTTGGATTATGTGTTCTTTTGCTGGCTTCTTAGTTATGATACTTTGTACTTTTATTTTAATGATTACTTTAGGGTTTATAGCATATAATTTTTATAAACTTTTTTAAATTTCGAAATAATTACAAGCTCACAGGAAGTGTTAAAGATAGTACAGAGGAGTCCCATGTACCCTGTGCCCAATGGTTACATCTTAACGTAACTATAGTATAATGTCAAAACCAGGAAACTGACATTGGTACAATGTGTGTGTAGTTATATGCCATTTTTTCACATGGCTGCATGGATTCATGTATCCACCACTACAATCGATATGCAGAACTGTTCCATCACCACAAAGATGCCCATTGTGCTGCCTATAGTCATATCAATCCCTTCCTCTGTCACCATCTAACCCATAACAACCACTGATTTGTACTCCATCTCTATAACTGGACATTGTGAGAATGTTATAGAAGTAGAACTATACAGTATGTGACATTTTGAGATTGACTTTTTTCACTCCATCCAAATTGTTGCAACCATCAATAGTTTACTTCTTTTTATTGCTGAGTAGTATGCCATGACGTGAATGTATTCAGTATTATAGTTTGTTAAACTGTTCTCCAATTAAAACACAGTTTTTTTTGGCTATTACGAATAAAGCTGCCTTGAACACTCTTGTATAGATTTTTGTCTAGCTGTAATTTTTTTTCTCTCTGGGATAAATACCCAAGAGAGTGATTCCTGGGTTGTATAATAAGTGTATGTTTAAGAAACTACCAGACTTTTCCAGAGTAGCTGTGCCATCTTATATTCCTACCAGCAAGGCAGGAGAGATAAATATTCTCTGCATCCTCATCAGCATTTTGTAGTTTCACTATTTTTTTTAATTTTAGCTGTTCTAATAGGTATATAATGAAATCTCATTGTGGTCAAAATGTGCATTCCCTAATGGCTAGTGATTTTGAGCCTACTTTCATAAGCTTATTTGCCATCTCTATATCCTATTTGGTAGATGTTTCTTCATGTCTTTTGCCCATGATCAAATTGGATTTTCTTTTTTGTTTGCGTTAACTGTTGAGTTTTGAAAGTTTCTTTTAATATCTTCTAGATGTGAGTCTTTTGTTAGTTATATAGTTTTCAAATACTTTTTCACTGTCTGTAGCTTGTCTTTGCAACTTCTTAGGTCCTTTTATGCAAAAGTTCTAAATTTTAATGAAGTCCAGTTTACTGACTTTTTCTTTCATGGATTATGCTTTTGGTGTTAGTGAGCTATTGTGAGTTAATTTTTGTATAAGGTGTGAGATTTAGGTTGACATTCATTTTATGTTTTTGCCTATAGATACCAAGTTGCCCAGCACTGTTTGGTGAAAAAACTATCCTTCCTCCATTGAATTATTTTTGTACCTTTATCAAAAATCAGTTGTCTGTTGCTTGTGTGTCTGTTTCTTGTTTATCTGTTCTGTTCCATTGATCTCTGTGTCTGTCCACATAACGTTAATTACTATAGTTATGTAATTCTTGCAGTCAGGTACAGTTAATTCTTCCTAATTTATTCTCCTTTTCAAAATTGTATTAGCTATTTTAGTTCCTTTCCTTTCCATATAAATTTTAAAATACACTAATCTATATCCACCCAAGAAATCTTGCTGGAATTTTGAAAGGAAGTGTGTTAAATTTGTATAACAATTTAGAGAGAATTGACATCCTTTCCATATTGAATCTTCCAATTCATGAACATGATATATTACTCCACTTATTTAGGTCTTCTGTAGTTTCTTTCATTATTTTTTTGTAGCATTTAACATACAAGTTCTGTACATGTTTTGTTAGATTTGTACCTGAGTATTTTATTTTTTGAGGAATTATAATTGGTACTGTATTATTAAATACAGTTTCCCTGTGTACATTGCTAGCTTATTGAAATACAATTGTTTTTTGTGTGGGTGTCTTATATCATATGATCTTGTTTAGGTCAGTTACTAATTCTAGGAGGTTTTCTGTAAATTCCTTGGCATTTTCTACAAAGAAAATGTCACTTGCAAATTGGAATCAATTTATTTCTTCCTTTCCAAATGAAGTCCTTGTATTTCCTTTTCGTTGCTTATTACACTGACTAGAACTTCCAGCACCATGCTGGATGAGAACAGTGAGAGCAGACATCCTTGTCTTGTTCCCAGCCTTAGGGGGAAAGCATTCAGTCTTTCATTAGTAAATATGTTAGCTGTAGGGTTTTTTGTAGATGTTCTTTATCAAGTCAATGAAACTCCTCTCTATTCCTAGTTTTCTAAGAGTTTTTATCATGAATGGTTGTTGAATTTTATCAAATGCTTTTTCCACAACAAGGGATAAAATTATGTATAATTATTAATGATATAATTTATTATTATATTATAGTTATTAATAATATAAAATTATTCTCTTTAGCCTGTTAATAATATGTTCTTCTATATCTGGTATGTGTTTTTACTCTTGCTGTTTTTAAGAGTTTCTCTTGTCACTGATATTGAGCAATTTGATTATGACATATATTGGTTGGTATAGTTTTTCATGTTTCTTATCCCAGGGGTTCCTGCTAATCTTTTTAGGTGGTTCTTTCTGGCCCCAGATAGTTTACTCTGTGAATACTCCAGGTGGACCATCTCTAGATCTCTGGAGTTCTGTCTCTGTGAAACTTACTCTTCTCTGGTACTCTGTCCTCTCAATTCTAGCCAACATCATCTACTCAGACTCTTAGCTCTGCATGTCAACTCAGGGAGTCCACCAGGCTCTGCATGGATTTTTCCTCTCTGTTCTGCAGTCTGGGAACTCTCTCAAGGCAATAAGCTAGGGACATTATAAGGCTCACCGTGTTTCCTTTCCTTCTCTCAGTGATCACTATCCTTCATTGCCTGATGTATGCTGCTTTGAAAAACATTATCTCCAGTACTTTGCCTTTGTCTGTTTTGTTTTGTTTTGTTTTTGTTTTCTGTTTGTTTCAGGTGAAAGAATCCATCTAGTCCCTGTTTATTAATAACATTATGTCTGAATGCTAAATTATCCTTTAAAGAGATTTTTTTAAGTTTTTTAAAGTCTTTTATATTTACCCATATTCTTTCCTTTTCTAATGTTCTTCATTCCTTAATATAGCTTCAGATTTCCATATGGTATCATTTTCCTTCTGCCTGAAATACATTAACATTTATGACAGACATGTCTGCTGCTGTTAAATTCTTTCAACATTTTTCTATCTGAAAAAGTATTATTTTGTTTTTATTTTTGAGAGCTGTATAGAATTCTAACTTGACAGGGTTTTCTTTCTTTCATTACTTTAAAGATCTTATGCTGTCATCTTCTAGTTTGCATTTTTTCTACTGTTGTTCTAATCTTTTATCCTCTGGCTGCTTTTACAATTTTCTCTATTTTTAGTTTTAAGCAATTTGATTATGGTGTGCGTTGGTGTTGTTTTCTCCAGTTTCTTTGTGCTTGGAATTTCTTGAGTTTCTAATCTGTGGATTTATAGTTTTCATGAAATTTGGAGACGTTTTGGCCATTGCATTTTCAAATATTTGTTTGCCTATCTCCTGTCCCTTTTTTGTAGGATTTCAATTATACTTATATTAGACTATTTGAAGTTGTTTCACAACTTACTTGTGCTTATTTTTTTCTTTTTTTAAATTTGTTTTCACTCTCCATTTTATTTTGGATAGTTTCTATTCCTGTTGTGAATTTCACTGATATTCTCTTCTGCAGTTATTTGTCATTAATCCCATCTTTTTTATCTCAGATATTGCCTATCTCTAGTTCTTTTTTTTAATTTCTTGAATTCATATAATTAATATGCTTAGTCTTTTCTCCACCTTCTGGAATATATGGGATATAGTTTTAATAGCAGTTTTAATATCTTTATTTGTTGAGTCTATCATCTCTGTCATTTTTGACTTTGTTTTAATTAATTTTTCTTTTTATTAAGGATAAATTTTTTTGCTTCCTTTATATGCCTAGTGATTTTTTATTGGATTTCAGACATTGTGAATTCTACATTGTTAAGTGCTAGATCAGTTTGCATTTCTATAAATATTTATGAGCTTTGCCATGGAATGCAGTTAAGTTACTTGGAAAGTACTTAGAAGTATTTTGAGGCTTCCTTTTAAGGCTTCCTTTTAAGCTTTCTTAGGTAGTACGAGAGCAGTGTTTGCTCCAGGACTAACTTTGCCCCACCGTTCAAGCAACACATGTTTGAGTACTCTAGCTGATACTCACTGGATTGTGAGGTTTTACACTCTGACTAGTGGGAACTCAAATTTTTCCCAGTCCTCTCTGAGCCTCAGTGATCATTCCTTCTGTTCCTTCTAGGTAGTTCATACTTGCCTTACACAAATCTGTTGGTTAGTACTCTGCTGAAGATTTGAGGGGGACCCTCTGAAGATCTCTGGCAGTCTTGCAGCCGTCCAGTACTCTGTCATGTGAACTCGAAGCTCCTTGACTTTCTGGACTCCCAACTCTGTCTCCTCCTTCAGCTCCATCTGGGTCTCCGTCTCCATGCTGTAGCCTTGAAACTCTTCACACAGTAAGCTGGGCGTTTGTAGAGCTCACTGCATTTGCTTCTCCTTAAGGGATGACTCTCCTGCACTGCTAGTGCCCAATATCTGAAAATATATATGTGGCCCACCTTTTCAGTTGTTTCAGGTCAAAAAATAAATCTGGTCCCTGTTCCACCTTGGCCGTCTTGGTCATATGTGGAAGTCCCTTCATTCCCCTTTTATTTGAAGCTATAAACTGTAAATTTGAAGAGGGAGGGAAGGAGAAAGAAAGGGTAGGAAGGAGAGAGGAAGAGAGACAGAGACTGAGACTTTAACTAATAAAGTCCAAATCCCCTCAGAGAAGACTCAGTTCGTGCAGTGTTCTAATTATCTTAAGCTTTTTTTTTTTTTTTTTATTTTATTAACATCTTTATTGGGGTATAATTACTTTACAATGGTGTGTTAGTTTCTGCTTTATAACAAAGTGAATCAGTTATACATATACATATGTTCCCATATCTCTTCCCTCTTGCGTCTCCCTCCCTCCCACCCTCCCTATCCCACCCCTCCAGGCTGTCACAGAGCACCGAGCCAATATCCCCGTGCCATGCGGCTGCTTCCCTCTAGCTATCTACCTTACTACGTTTGTTAGTGTGTATATGTCCATGACTCTCTCTCACCCCGTCACAGCTCACCCTTCCCCCTCCCCATAACCTCAAGTCCGTTCTCTAGGAGGTCTGCGTCTTTATTCCTGCCTTACCCCTAGGTTCTTCATGACATTTTTTTTTTCTTAAATTCCATATATATGTGTTAGCATACTGTATTTGTCTTTTTCGTTCTGACTTACTTCACTGTGTATGACAGACTCTAGGTCTATCCACCTCATTACAAATAGCTCAATTTCGTTTCTTTTTATGGCTGAGTAATATTCCATTGTATATATGTGCCACATCTTCTTTATCCATTCATCCGATGATGGGCACTTAGGTTGTTTCCATCTCCGGGCTATTGTAAATAGAGCTGCGATGAACATTTTGGTACATGACTCTTTTTGAATTTCGGTTTTCTCAGGGTATATGCCGAGTAGTGGGATTGCTGGGTCATATGGTAGTTCTATTTGTAGTTTTTTAAGGAACCTCCATACTGTTCTCCATAGTGGCTGAACCAATTCACATTCCCACCAGCAGTGCAAGAGGGTTCCCTTTTCTCCACACCCTCTCCAGCATTTATTGTTTCTAGATTTATTGATGATGGCCATTCTGACTGGTGTGAGATGATATCTCATTGTAGTTTTGATTTGCATTTCTCTAATGATTAATGATGTTGAGCATTCTTTCATGTGTTTGTTGGCAGTCTGTATATCTTCTTTGGAGAAATGTCTATTTAGGTCTTCTGCCCATTTTTGGATTGGGTTGTTTGTTTTTTTGTTGTTGTTGAGCTGCATGAGCTGCTTGTAAATTTTGGAGATTAATCCTTTGTCAGTTGCTTCATTTGCAAATATTTTCTCCCATTCTGAGGGTTGTCTTTTGGTCTTGTTTATGGTTTCCTTTGCTGTGCAAAAGCTTTGAAGTTTCATTAGGTCCCATTTGTTTATTTTTGTTTTTATTTCCATTACTCTAGGGGGTGGGTCAGAAAGAATCTTGCTGTGATTTATGTCATAGAGTGTTCTGCCTATGTTTTCCTCTAATAGTTTGATAGTTTCTGGCCTTATATTTAGGTCTTTAATCCATTTTGAGCTTATTTTTGTGTATGGTGTTAGGGAGTGTTCTAATTTCATTCTTTTACATGTACCTGTCCAGTTTTCCCAGCACCATTTATTGAAGAGGCTGTCCTTTTTCCACTGTACATTCCTGCCACCTTTATCAAAGATAAGGTGGCCATATGTGCATGGGTTTATCTCTGGGCTTTCTATCCTGTTCCATTGATCTATCTTTCTGTTTTTGTGCCAGTACCATACTGTCTTGATAACTGTAGCTTTGTAGTATAGTCTGAAGTCAGGGAGCCTGATTCCTCCAGTTCCTTTTTTTGTTCTCAAGATTGCTTTGGCTATTCGGGGTCTTTTGTGTTTCCATACAAATTGCGAAATTTTTTGTTCTAGTTCTGTGAAAAATGCCAGTGGTAGTTTGATAGGGATTGCATTGAATCTATAGATTGCTTTGGGTAGTAGAGTCATTTTCACAATGTTGATTCTTCCAATCCAAGAACATGGTATATGTCTCCATCTATTTGTATCATCTTTAATTTCTTTCATCAGTGTCTTATAGTTTTCTGCATACAGGTCTTTTGTCTCCTTAGGTAGGTTTATTCCTAGATATTTTATTCTTTTTGTTGCAATGGTAAATGGGAGTGTTTTCTTGATTTCACTTTCAGATTTTTCATCATTAGTATATAGGAATGCCAGAGATTTCTGTGCATTAATTTTGTATCCTGCTACTTTACCAAATTCATTGATTAGCTCTAGTAGTTTTCTGGTAGCATCTTTAGGCTTCTCTATGTATAGGATCATGTCATCTGCAAACAGTGACAGCTTTACTTCTTCTTTTCCGATTTGTATTCCTTTTATTTCCTTCTCTTCTCTGATTGCTGTGGCTAAAACTTCCAAAACTATGTTGAATAAGAGTGGTGAGAGTGGGCACCCTTGTCTTGTTCCTGATCTTAGTGGAAATGCTTTCAGTTTTTCACCATTGAGGATGATGTTTGCTGTGGGCTTGTCGTATATGGCCTTTATTATGTTGAGGAAAGTTCCCTCTATGCCTACTTTCTGCAGGGTTTTTATCATAAATGGGTGTTGAATTTTGTCAAAAGCTTTCTCTGCATCTATTGAGATGATCATATGGTTTTTCTCCTTCAGTTTGTTAATATGGTTTATCACATTGATAGATTTGCGTATATTGAAGAATCCTTGCATTCCTGGAACAAACCCCACCTGATCATGGTGTATGATCCTTTTAATGTGCTGTTGGATTCTGTTTGCTAGTATTTTGTTGAGGATTTTTGCATCTATGTTCATCAGTGATATTGGTCTGTAGTTTTCTTTCTTTGTGACATCCTTGCCTGGTTTTGGTATCAAGGTGATGGTGGCCTCGTAGAATGAGTTTGGGAGTGTTCCTCCCTCTGCCATATTTTGGAAGAGTTTGAGAAGGATAGGTGTTAGCTCTTCTCTAAATGTTTGATAGAATTCGCCTGTGAAGCCATCTGGTCCTGGGCTTTTCTTTGTTGGAAGATTTTTAATCACAGTTTCAATTTCAGTGCTTGTGATTGGTCTGTTCATATTTTCTATTTCTTCCTGATTCA
Source organism: Delphinus delphis (assembly GCF_949987515.2). Taxonomy (NCBI): domain Eukaryota; kingdom Metazoa; phylum Chordata; class Mammalia; order Artiodactyla; family Delphinidae; genus Delphinus; species Delphinus delphis. Next base: position 167,226,673 of record NC_082683.1, on the reverse strand, counting down.
GTCTTGGCAGGTTGTGCATTTCTAAGAATTTGTCCATTTCTTCCAGATTGTCCATTTTATTGGCATAGAGTTGCTTGTAGTAATCTCTCATGATCTCTTTTATTTCTGCAGTGTCAGTTGTTACCTCTCCTTTTTCATTTCTAATTCTATTGATTTGAGTCTTCTCCCTTTTTTTCTTGATAAGTCTGGCTAGTGGTTTATCTATTTTGTTTATCTTCTCAAAGAACCAGCTTTTAGTTTCATTGATCTTTGCTATTGTTTCCTTCATTTCTTTTTCATTTATTTCTGATCTGATTTTTATGATTTCTTTCCTTCTGCTAGCTTTGGGGTTTTTTTGTTCTTCTTTCTCTAATTGCTTGAGGTGCAAGGTTAGGTTGTTTATTCTAGATGTCTCCTGCTTCTTAAGGTGGGCTTGTATTGCTATAAACTTCCCCCTTAGAACTGCTTTTGCTGCATCCCACAGGTTTTGGGTCGTTGTGTCTCCATTGTCATTTGTTTCTAGGTATTTTTTGATTTCCTCTTTGATTTCTTCAGTGATCACTTCATTATTAAGTAGTGTATTGTTTAGCCTCCATGTGTTTGTATTTTTTACAGATCTTTTCCTGTAATTGATATCTAGTCTCATGGCGTTGTGGTCAGAAAAGATACTTGATACAATTTCAATTTTCTTAAATTTGCCAAGGCTTGATTTGTGACCCAAGATATGATCTATCCTGGAGAATGTTCCATGAGCACTTGAGAAAAATGTGTATTCTGTTGTTTTTGGATGGAGTGTCCTATAAATATCAATTAAGTCCATCTTGTTTAATGTATCATTTAAAGCTTGTGTTTCCTTATTTATTTTCATTTTGGATGATCTGTCCATGGGTGAAAGTGGGGTGTTTAAGTCCCCTACTATGAATGTGTTACTGTCAATTTCCCCTTTTATGGCTGTTAGTATTTGCCTTATGTATTGAGGTGCTCCTATGTTGGGTGCATAAATATTTACAATTGTTATATCTTCTTCTTGGATCGATCCCTTGATCATTATGTAGTGTCCTTCTTTGTCTCTTTTAATAGTCCTTATTTTAAAGTCTATTTTGTCTGATATGAGAATTGCTACTCCAGCTTTCTTTTGGTTTCCATTTGCATGGAATATCTTTTTCCATCCCCTTACTTTTAGTCTGTATGTGTCTCTAGGTCTGAAGTGGGTCTCTTGTAGACAGCATATGTAAGGGTCTTGTTTTTGTATCCATTCAGCTAATCTGTGTCTTTTGGTGGGAGCATTTAGTCCATTTACATTTAAGGTAATTATCGATATGTATGTTCCTATTCCCATTTTCTAAATTGTTTTGGGTTCGTTATTATAGGTCTTTTCCTTCTCTTGTGTTTCTTGCCTAGAGAAGATCCTTTAGCATTTGTTGTAAAGCTGGTTTGGTGGTGCTGAACTCTCTCAGCTTTTGCTTGTCTGTAAAGGTTTTTATTTCTCCATCAAATCTGAATGAGATCCTTGCTGGGTAGAGTAGTCTTGGTTGCAGGTTTTTCTCCTTCATCACTTTCAGTATGTCCTGCCACTCCCTTCTGGCTTGTAGGGTTTCTGCTGAAAGATCAGCTGTTAACCTTATGGGGATTCCCTTATGTGTTATTTGTTGTTTTTCCCTTGCTGCTTTTAATATGCTTTCTTTGTATTTAATTTTTGACAGTTTGATTAATATGTGTCTTGGCGTATTTCTCCTTGGATTTATCCTGTATGGGACTCTCTGTGCTTCCTGGACTTGATTAACTATTTCCTTTCCCATATTAGGGAAGTTTTCAACTATAATCTCTTCAAATATTTTCTCAGTCCCTTTCTTTTTCTCTTCTTCTTCTGGAACCCCTATAATTCGAATGTTGGTGCGTTTAATGTTGTCCCAGAGGTCTCTGAGACTGTCCTCAGTTCTTTTCATTCTTTTTTCTTTATTCTGCTCTGCAGTAGTTATTTCCACTATTTTATCTTCCAGGTCACTTATCCGTTCTTCTGCCTCAGTTATTCTGCTATTGATCCCATCTAGAGTATTTTTAATTTCATTTATTGTGTTGTTCATCATTGCTTGTTTCATCTTTAGTTCTTCTAGGTCCTTGTTAACTGATTCTTGCATTTTGTCCATTCTATTGTCCATTCTATCTCCAAGATTTCGGATCAACCTTACTATCATTATTCTGAATTCTTTTTCAGGTAGACTGCCTATTTCCTCTTCATTTGTTAGGTCTGGTGCATTTTTATCTTGCTCCTTTATCTGCTGTGTGTTTTTCTGTTTTCTCATTTTGCTTATCTTACTGTGTTTGGGGTCTCCTTTTTGCAGGCTGCAGGTTCGTAGTTCCTCCTGTTTTTGATGTCTGTCTCCAGTGGCTAAGGTTGGTTCAGTGGGTTGTGTAGGCTTCCTAGTGGAGGGGACTAGTGCCTGTGTTGTGGTGGAAGAGGCTGGATCTTGTCTCTCTAGTGGGCAGGTTCACGTCTGGTGGTGTGTTTTGGGGTGTCTGTGGCCTTATTATGATTTTAGGCAGCCTCTCTGCTAATGGGTGTGGTTGTGTTCCTGTTTTGCTAGTTGTTTGGCACAGGTTGTCCAGCACTGTGGCTTGCTGGTCGTTGAGTGAAGCTGGGTGCTGGTGTTAAGATGGAGGTCTCTGGGAGATTTTCGCCGTTTGATATTATCTGGAGCTGGGAGGTCTCTTGTGAACCAGTGTCTTGAAGTTGGCTCTCCTACCTCAGAGGGAGAGCCCTGCCTCCTGGCTGGAGCACCAAGAGCCTTTCATCCACACGGCTCAGAATAAAAGGGAGAAAAAGTAGAGGGAATTAGTAGATGCATGAGGAAAGAAAGAAGGAAAGGAGGGAAGGAAGGAGGGAAGGAAGGAAGGAAGGAAGGAAGAAAGAAAGAAAGAAGCAAAGAAGGAAAGAAGGCAAGAAGGAACGAAAGGAGGGAGGAAGGAAGGAGGGAAAGAAGTAAAAACAAAAAGAAAGAAGATACAGTAAAAATAAAATAAAGTATAATAAAGTTATTGAATTAAAAAATTCTTAATTAGAACAAAAAAAAAAGGACGGATAGAACCTTAGGACAAATGTTGGAAGCAAAGCTGTACAGACAAAGTCTTACACAGAAGCGTACACATACACCCTCACAAAAAGAGGTAAAGGGGGAAAAATCATAAATCTTGCTGTCAGAGACCACCTCCTCAATTTGGGATAATTCGTTGTCTAAAGGAGGGAAGGAAGGAGGGAAGGAAGGAAGGAAGGAAGGAAGAAAGAAAGAAGCAAGGAAGGAAAGAAGGCAAGAAGGAACGAAAGGAGGGAGGGAGGGAGGAAGGAAGGAGGGAAAGAAGGGAAAACAGAAAGAAGATACAGTAAAAATAAAATAGAGTATAATAAAGTTATTGAATTAAAAAATTCTTAATTAGAGAAAAAAAAAAAAAAAAAAGGACGGATAGAACCTTAGGACAAATGTTGGAAGCAAAGCTGTACAGACAAAGTCTTACACAGAAGCGTACACATACACCCTCACAAAAAGAGGTAAAGGGGGAAAAATCATAAATCTTGCTGTCAGAGACCACCTCCTCAATTTGGGATAATTCGTTGTCTAAAGGAGGGAAGGAAGGAGGGAAGGAAGGAAGGAAGGAAGAAAGAAAGAAGCAAGGAAGGAAAGAAGGCAAGAAGGAACGAAAGGAGGGAGGGAGGAAGGAAGGAAGGAGGGAAAGAAGGGAAAACAGAAAGAAGATACAGTAAAAATAAAATAGAGTATAATAAAGTTATTGAATTAAAAAATTCTTAATTAGAAAAAAAAAAAAGGGACGGATAGAACCTTAGGACAAATGTTGGAAGCAAAGCTATACAGACAACGTCTTACACAGAAGCGTACACATACACCCTCACAAAAAGAGGTAAAGGGGGAAAAATCATAAATCTTGCTGTCAGAGACCACCTCCTCAATTTGGGATGATTCGTTGTCTAAAGGAGGGAAGGAAGGAAGGAAAGAAAGAAAGAAAGAAAGAAAGGACGAAGGTAAAGTATAATAACGTTCTTAAAATTAAAATTGATTATTAAGAAAAAAAATTTTAAGAAAAAACCATGGACGGATAGAACCTAGGACAAATGGTGGAAGCAAGACTATACAGACAAGATCTCACACAGAAGCATACACATACACATTCACAAAAAGAGGAATAGGGAGAAAAATCATAGATCTTGCTCCCAAAGTCCACCTCCTTAATTTGGGATGATTGGCTGTCTATTCATGTATTCCACAGATGCAGGGTACATCAAGTTGATTGTGGAGCTTTAATCCGCTGCTTCTGAGGCTGCTGGGAGAGATTTCCCTTTCTCTTCTTTGTTCTCACAGCTCCCAGGGGCTCAGCTTTGGATTTGGCCCTGCCTCTGCGTGTAGGTCGCTGGAGGGCGTCTGTTTTTTGCTCAGACAGGACGGGGTTAAAGGAGCCGCTGATTCGGGGGTTCTGGCGTACGGAGGCCGGCGGCGGGGAGGGAGGGGCACGGAATGCGGGGCGGGCCTGCGGCGGCAAAGTCCGGCGTGACTCTGCACCAGCCCGAGGCCCGCCGTGCGCTCTCCCGGGGAAGTCGTCTCCGGATCCCGGGAACCCGGCAGTGGCGGGCTGCACAGGCTCCGCGGAGGAGGGGAGTGGAGAGCGACCTGCGCTCGCGCACAGGCCCCTTGGTGGCGGCAGCAGCAGCCCCAACGTCTCCCGCCCGCCTTGGGGTCCGCGCCTCCAGCCGCGGCTTGCGCCCGTCTCTGGAGTCAGCGCCCTCAGCCGCGGCTCGCGCCCGTCTCTGGGGTCCGCGCCCTCAGCCGCGGCTCGCGCCCGTCTCTGGGGTCCGCGCCCTCAGCCGCGGCTCGCGCCCGTCTCTGGGGTCCGCGCCCTCAGCCGCGGCTCGCGCCCGTCTCTGGGGTCCGCGCTTTCAGCCGCGGCTCGCGCCCGTCACTGGGGTTCGCGCTTTTAGCCGCGGCTCGCGCCCGTCTCTGGAGTTCTTTAAGCAGCGTTCTTAAACCCCTCTCCTCACGCACCAGGAAACAAAGAGGGAAGAAAAAGTCTCTTGCCTCTTCGGCAGGTGCCGGCTTTTCCCCGGACTCCCTCCCGGCTAGCTGTGGTGCACTAACCCCTTCAGGCTATGTTCAAGCCGCCAACCCCAGTCCTCTCCCTGCGCTCCGTCCGAAACCGAAACCCTAGCCTCAGAGCCTCAGCTCGCAGCCCCGCCCGTCCCGGCGGGTGAGCAGACAAGCCTCTCGGGCTGGTGAGTGCCGGTCGGCACCGATCCTCTGTGCGGGAATCTCCCCGCTTTGCCCTCCGCACCCGTTGCTGTGCACTCCTCCGCGGCTTCGAAGCTCCCCCCTCCGCCTCCCGCAGTCTCCGCCCGCGAAGGGGCTTCCTAGTGTGTGGAAACTTTTCCTCCTTCACAGCTCCCTCCCACTGGTGCAGGTGCCGTCCCTATTCTTTTGTCTCTGTTTATTCTTTTTTCCTTTTGCCCTACCCAGGTACGTGGGGAGTTTCTTGCCTTTTGGGAGGTCTGAGGTCTTCTGCCAGCCTTCAGTAGGTGTTCTGCAGGAGTTGTTCCACGTGTAGATGTATTTCTGGTGTATCTGTGGAGAGGAAGATGATCTCCGCGTCTTACTCTTCCGCCATCTTCCCTTCGAGCCCCCTATCTTAAGCTTTTAATGACCTTCAACTTCTTGAAATTTTAAATGCCCTGGCTTGAATATACATGGGATCACTCATGTTTAAAGCCCTTATGGCTGCAATTTGCCTTAGGAGTAACATATATACATATCATAGATAAGGGTGTCAGGCTTATATGTGTGGAGTATATACATACCAAATATAAGAGAAAGGAACCCAGATTTTTTTGGTGAATATTTGTCCTATCACTTGATAATTGTGTATTCTTGGATAACTCTCAGCCTCTGCTACAGTATACTCTTGTGAAATTGTTGTGTGAGGATCAAGTTGTATAGCATGTGTAAGAGCCTTTAATAAAATGTAAAGTTAAAGAAATTGAAGGTATTACCTGTATTGTTTTGCCAGAAATGGAGGGATGTATGTGTGTAATGGTTATAAATCTTTCTCCACAAACTGATCTATGCATGGAAGATATATCTAAATATTTTATATGATAATCTTTGATCCAATTCTACTCCCCTACCCATTGGGCTGATAGGATATTCAATCTTAGTTATCATTTGCTGCTTTACCTCATTCCAAATCATGCCAGTCTGGGCCCCCTTGCAAAGGGCAGTATCTTTAGGGGAGGCCCTCCATTATCCAGTGCTCACTCACTGTGAGACACCTATTGTCCATACGCATGAGGTCTCTTAAAGCCAAGTATTTGAGCCTGAAAAGTCATTGCTAAGGCTAGACACACGAGAGTTTAAGGTTTTATCCTCCTAAGGAAACAGCTCAGCCATTTTCCTCATGTTCTGTTGCTTCACCCACATAAACATTTCCTAAGGCAAGAGAGTTGAAATGATCTTGATACTTTCTTACATGGGAGAGGAAGAATAGCAACAAGAAGAAAGCATAAATCAGTATCACAGTAAATTATATATGTTTATATGTTGGGGAGACTGGAATTTTTCAAGAGAGGCGAGATAAAGCTAGTATGTAAGTGAAGGGAGATGTTTCACTTTTTACCATATATTTCTTCTGTTTGAATTTTTATAATGAGCTTTATTGGTTTTGTAATCCTTAAAGTGAAGGAAAATGTTTATTGATGGCAGTTTTTCTCAACTAAGGACTGAGTAGGAAAGATCACCATCAGTGGTAGGAAAATTAAATGTATTCTTTATAGGAAGTTAAGAATTTCAATTAACAAAATGAACTGAGAACAAAATATGAAACAGACTGGCAATTTGGCTATTGAGAATTTAAAGTACTTTAATACGTTAAAAAAAAAAGTCCAGATATCACTTAGCCAGAATATATTTAAACAATACGTCTTTATCATATAAAAGGAATTTCCTGATATACAATAAGAGAACAGAAAGCCATGTAAACATTTCAAGAAAAGTCAGATTATATGATACACAAAGACCGCTGGTTCACAAGACTTTGTATATAATTTTAATACATGAAAAGCTAGAATTATATTTACAGAGAACAAATGTACTGTTATGTACATTTTGATTCTCCTTTAAAATTTACCCTTTAGAACTATGTTTCTGGGAGTATACACATGTACAGTCTTCTGAAGGGAGTGTAGCCTCAGCATATTCCTACACTGAGGGTAAGATGCAGACCCATGCATGTGTTTTCTCTGTCATATTTGTTAAATTCTGCCATTTAGCTGCAACCAAATCAGCTCAGTTTGTTTCATACAGCAGTAAGACTATGAACAGGACTCCAAGCACCAGAATGAGGTCAACCTACAGCCCTGCTCTCAGCTGTGCTCCCCAGGGCCCTGGTGCCACCCAGCTGAACAAATTGCATGGCCTAGTAAGGATGTGCCTTAGGAGGCCAGCTGTCCTTCTCCTTAAGTTTCTGTATTAACCTTCCTACTTGAACCAAAGCATTAATCCAGGCATTGCAGGAGCAATTGCACAGACTCCACCTTGGCCTGCGAGGACACAGTCTAGGACAAGGTATCCTCCACAGCAACCATGGCCATGAACTGAGGTGGACCTGAATGCTCCCAGGAACAAGAAGGTGTCATTGATCATTTTAGCTAAAGATACACGCAAATTTCATACCAGTTTTTCCAATTGGATGGTTCCCATGATAAGGTCACAGCCCTTAGGCTGTACATAAATAGCAAACTGGTTGTCATCTCTCTAGAAAGCTTTCCCGAATGATCAAGGTAGCTTCATTTTGGAGAGATCTCCAGTCATCTTAGATCTGCATGAGCTGTTTGTGGTATTTCCTAAAACGCTTGAAAGTCTATTATGACAGGTGAAAGTCACCATGTTTTCCAGCGATACAAGTTAATACCTACTTCGCAATTCTGAGGCCCCCTCAAATGGGACCTACATCAGCCAAAGGCATAGGTGACAGTGTCTCCAGCATGACTCCTGGCCAGTTCAGTTCAGCAATTGAGTCTAGTCCTTGTTTTTGCAGAGAATGCCCAGGAGAAGTCACCCCAGCCTGTGCTGTTTGTCCACACCACGAGCTGTGTTGCATTTGTCCATACCACAGACTGAATAAGTGACAGTTATGGGAATGGGTATGGAGGAGATATCTGGGGAGTGTGCTGACAGATGGTTGGTTTTTGTCTTTTGTGAGGGAAGGGTTTGGTACAGGGGCTGGGGCCATCCTTTGCTGTTTCCACAGACTTAGTAAGGTTAAGAAGAATGGTGATCAAATCTTGAATCCTCTGTAGAGAGATGGCAGACCCGGCAGTCAGTTAAATCTAAGGTGCTTGTAACAGTGTGGGAAACCTCACCAGGGTGTTTTCCAGCTTGAGGAAAGCTCCAGGGTGGTCCTAAAAGACAACAATCATTAATGTCCCTCTCTTCCCCATAAGTTCCTGGGGTCTAAAATGCTCTCTCCTATTGCTTTCTCTCCACTTATACATAATTTATGTCCTATTCCAGTAGCTATAACTTCATCTTTTTTCTAGTTGCCCCTTACGCCCAGACCTTTCATCCAGAAGGGTTGGGTACAACAAGGGCAAAGGCATTTTTATAAAACCTACAGAGACCCATTATGCCCCCCATTTGGGCCACATGGACCACTATAGGGGGACTCTGCAAACACTGTGCTCAACCAATTAGTCATGATCTTGTTTCTCCAAGATCATGTCATTGAAACAAATAAATCCATACTTGTAAACCAGAAGTAAGTTTAAATCTCCTTCCTGCTTTTGACTAAGCAACCTCCAGGAAGGTGTACCAACCAGATCAGCCTGGGTTGCCATTAGGGGAAAGAAGCAGCATTACACTCGGTGGTCAGGAGGAACAACAAATTTTCAAAAGCACTTTATATAATCTCCCAATAATTTTATTCTGACCCTTACCCAGGAAACAGCTGAGAGGAGATGATCCCTTTCTGAGGACGGGTGTATTCCTTGACCTTACCAAGGTGCCTGGACCAGAAGAAAGTGAAGGAGGTAGAGCCAGACATCTTTTGAGTCAATTTTTGACAAGAATCCCCCAATTCTCAACAATACCAAATCCCAGTGAATTGCAGGGAATGTTCAAAGACTACCGAATACCTGACTACCAGCCCACTGTTTTGCAACAAAAGGCACACCATTGCCAGACTGAAAGCCGTCCAGAAATATAAGCCAAAAATATAACACAGATGAGTTTCATGACCCACAATAGTGTGGCCAGTGTAAACTTATCACACTGGAACGTCAACATATAACCTGAAAAAGTGTTAATAAGTAGTGAGGCACCACCTATAACCCCAAGAAGAGGTGAAAGGTCAGATGTAATCAGTGTGTCAGGAACAAGTATGGGCAGTGCCCCCTGCTATGTGGTTGCCTTCACTGACAGACAACTGGGTCAGCTTTTGTCAGGACTCAAAAAGTTTGGCATGTAGTGGTAGCCTGTGTATCAAAAACAGAAGCTGTTTTACCTTGTACCCAACACGATGGTTGATGTGTCACTCTGTCTGGTCTGATGATGGTTCAAGTAAGCAACACTTGCAGTCTGGCAGTGCAGACTCAACCAGCAGCTTGATTCCAGTTGGTTTCAGTGCCAAAGGGGGTAGTCTTCAATCCTACAGTCTGTGGTTTTCCAAGTGACAGTCCAAATAATCAGGCCATGGCAACAACCCAAGAGTCAGTAAAAATATAATGAGATTTATCAAGTGTCGTATTTGTCAGAGCTATAAGAATGACCTTGGGTTTTGCCCCCTGAGCAGAATGACCCTGTCCACTTTGAGTTCTGAATAAGTTGGCCCTGAGCCTGAACAATTGCAGCCGCCCAGTGGACACCACCAGCTGTCAGCTTAGCCAAACCATCAGTGAAGCAGTCCCAGACATTATGGGGAACCTCTGTGAATCAAGGGCCCCGATGAGCCAGCAACTTTGCTACAGGTGGTGGAGTGGAATAGCTGCCATTTTTTCATGTAGAGCCAAGATGCTTCTAGGGCCAGGCTGGCTACATTCTTGAATGTACCATTTCCATTACCAGATCCTTTTTCACTTTGTTAGTCATTGAGTCTGAATTGATCCATCCCAAAATGGAAATACCAGGCCAGAGAGTCACAGTTGCTCCAGGGGTCAGGCACTCAGTTTCAGTAAGAGCCCAATAGTGAGCTAAGAGCTGCTTTCAAAAAAAGTAAAACTGGTTGCTGTGTCAAGGAGTCAATGAGTCAATGAGGCACCTCCAAATAGAGGCCACCTCCCTTTGCCAGAAGCTCCAACTGGCAGCATCATTACTCACAGAGACTTGTAGCTCAAAGGGATCATTGAGGATGTAGGCCCCAGAAGCATCAGTACCTCTCTACATGCAGCTCTTCCCAAACAGGAGAATCCCTTTTGGATCTTATGGGCATTTACAGTATAAGCATATAAAACATAAATACCAATTACACATTCAGCAGTGGAAGCCAGAACAACAATACATTGCATTAACACAGAGGACTCCACTCCCTGGACACGTTAACGTTCCTTTCTTACTGTGAACCCTGTCCCGACCCCAGCAGTTGAATTTGGACATAAACTCACTAATGGGACCCAGTTGGATGGTAACTCAGGTGCCAGTATCCACCAGAGCCACAAAAGTTTGAATCCCTTCTCTTCCCGACATTCCCTAACCCCTTTCATAGATTATGGCTTCTCATCCCTTTTGGGAACACAGCAATGTCACCTAGCCCCAACCATCTTACTCCTTAAACCAGCTGAGGTCAGTGAAAGGAGACAGGATGGGTCATAGGGGTATGGAGAGGGAGGGTGACTCCATGCAGTAAGCAAGTCACATTTCACTTTGGGGAGGCGTGTCAGCAGCAAGCAATAATTTATTTAGATTGTTGGAGTCAGTTTCTCATTCAGAGGATCAGCCTCATCAGCATTGTAAACCGAACCTAGGACACTAAAAGCCTGAATACCAGTCAATGCCCTCTCTGTGGTTTCCCATGGGAAATTGTCTCAGGGAAGTGGGGCCAAAACTTCCTGAAAGCAGGCAGGACCCACTGCAAAACAATAAGACAAAGCTCTGAGACTTTTTACTGCCATCTTCAAATGGATCTAAGGTTGGCATAACAGACTACAGGAGGGTCTGAGCCATAAGCCAACCCAGCTGTTCTGTTCCTCCTTAAGGAGCATCCTTGCACAATGCTCTCTATCTACCGGGTGAACCAGAGAACGTTCTAAAGATTTGCCTGGTCTCTCCTCTTAGGGATTGTGAATTTCACTCCTTTCACACTCAAGGCAGATATGTGTCTCTGTAACTGTTGTCTGAAAGAGAAAAGATACTTCTACCCATACAGAATGAATGTTAGTATCAGTTATTCTAAAGGGGTGGGCCCGAAGCTGAGGTTTACCGAGGTCCTTCCACTGAAGGAGAATTAGCAATGGATAGGGTACCAATTGGATAGCTGTCTGGATCCCGTTCCTTAGCCTGCAATGGCCCCCCCCCCAATTGTTACTGAACACAAGTTTGTGTGCCCCATGCACAGCCAAACAAACTGAAAGGTTGGAGTTTGGGTCAGAGAAAGGTTTATTGCAAGGTCATGCAAGGAGACGGGTGGCTCGTGCCCAAAAAACTCCGAGCTTCTTGAAGGGTTTCAGCAAAGCACTTTTAAAGGCAAGGTGAGGGAGGGGCATGGTTAGTTGTTGCAGACTTCTTGGGGTAGGATTTCTTTGTTCTTGCAGCTGTCCCTGTTTGTCAGGTCACGATGTTCCTGTAACCCTGCAACAAGACAAATATTATTCTCTGTTCTGCAACTTTTTATCTCTATATGAATGGAGTCAAAGATCAGAGCCATGAGAATAGTCTATCCTGTGTATTTCAGGCAACATTGTTTTGCAAAAGGTGCAGAGCCAGCATGACTAAGCACAGGCAACAAAACAGATCTAATATGGAGTCAGATTTGTTATTCTCTATTACATAATTTCTTTTCATTAAGAATGAATACACTGGAAGACCATTTATTGCCCAGTTGACATACAATTTCTTCAATGTGTTTGCTGCCATTTCCCATGGACTTCCCTCAAATTCTGTTCATCATCCTGCAAAGCCTTCATTCTTTCCTTTCTCATACTTCAGCATTTTAGAAAATGAGTGTGAAATTTAATTTGAAATATTGAGTGCACTTCTACAAAAATGTAAAATATTATCTTAAAATACATTTTCTTTGTGCTGTCCTCCAGTTATTATGTGCATTACCTTTGTGATTTTACTTAGGTCTTTTTGTCTTGGATTGGTTGCAAAAGCCATATGTGATTTTTATATTGGGAATAGAATTAATGAGTCTATGATGAATAGTGGACATCCTGTTTTGAAGAAATCATATTTTGGGCAAAATGCCCATAAGAGACATGTTTTTGCCAATAGTTTAGTGCAGAGCCTCAGGGATCTTTTCTTTCTTTTTTTTTTTTTTAAAGAAATGAGAAAGTTTGATGCTTTTGCATTCTATTTTAAATTCGTTTTAGGGGAGATTTCAAAACAACTTGTTACTTCATTTTTTGTTATTGTAACAAATTCATACTTTTTCTGTTTTGTTTTGTTTTATTTTGGTGTTTCACTACCTACACTTAAGGGCAGAGTATTACTTTAATTAAAAATCACTCTGGGGACTTCCCTGGTGGTCCAGTGGCTGAGACTCCATGCTCCCAATGCAGGGGACCTGGGTTCAATCCCTGTTAGGGGAACTAGATCCCACATGCATGCCACAGCTAAGAGTTTGCATGCCACAACTAAGAAGCCCGCATGCCACAACTTAAAAAGACGCTGCATGCTGCAACTAAGACCCGGTGCAGCCTATATAAATAAATAAATATTAAAAAAGGAAATCACTCTGTTTTCATTTTCTGTTTCTCTCTTTCTTCCCACCTCAATTTTTTCTAGTCAGTTGGTGGCTTGTCCAATTGAAACTAGAGAAACACTTGACATATTAGTTACTTGACATATTAATTTTGGCCACTTCTGGTATGCTTTCTTTTGCCAATGAAATTATTGCAATTGAAAATTTGCGTGCGGGTCTCTATGAGAAACGAAGTCTTTCCCTTAGGCATTAAGTATTAAGCCAGTTTCTCTACCATATAACAAGAGAGAAGTGTTAAAACCAAAGTTCATGGCATGCAATTGGCAGAGGCAAATAAATGGTTCTCTTTAAAAATTTAACTTCAAGAGCAATAAATCTCTAGTTAAACCTAAAAACAGGATTTTTAAATGGCAAATGAAAAATATGCCAATTTCAAATAGTAGCTGAAATCCTTTTTTTTTTTTTAACGTTTCTTAATTATCCTGTGAAATGTCAAGTGTGCTTTAGGGCATCTGGTTAACATTGTCTTAGTTCTGCCATATAATCAAACAATTTTTACTGCTGGAGGGAATTCAGAGATGATCATTTTACACATATGGAAACTGAGATTCAGAGACAGTCAGTGATGTACCCATAGTCCTGAACAAGCAGGGCTAAAACATAATTTCCCTTTCTGATGCTTTTTTCACTATGCCACATTGCCGTAGCAGTAACTGTTCAGAAAGTATAGCGAAATATTCACATAAATTTCAAATGTCTTAGATTTAAACCTTTGTAGACATTTTATATTCATGCTCCTTTTGGCTCCATTTGTACTGTTTTGCTAAAATGAATGTAGTGGTCTCTCCCTTTGCCTCAATGTAATAGCAGGCCCAGCCTCATTTTTAAGTAATGGTACAGATTTAAGAGTTTTTAAAGATTATGAACCATTTCTATCAGAATTCTAATTTCTGAATCCCATAACCTGCTTCAGTCCTTATCTTACTCGATATCTTTATAGAATGTGACACGCTGATGAACCCCTCATTCTGGAAACAGCTCTTCCAGCCTGGTTTTTCTAATATCTCTGGACTATGATTTCTCTATCTCCTTCAATGGTTTCTTTACTGTTAGTCCCTTAATGTGGAGACTCCTTTTGGTTCTATTTTTGTCTTTATTCTCTCTCTGGATGATCTTCCACTTTTATGGCTTCAGAAGGCTGGCTTCCTATCTGCACCTCTGGCCCCAAGCTCTCTTTGTTGCTCCACATGTGCATTTTATACTTCCTGCTGGAGCTTCCCACCTTGGTTGTCAGACAACCAAGATATATGTCATATATTCACAACATTGCAAAATTTTCACACTTACCAAGTGTGATTTGGGTTAAAAAAAAAAAAAACTGATCTCTCCAAGTTCCTGTTCCCTCACCTGTACAGTGGATTTGTTATGAGATTAAATGTGAAGAGCCCAGCACAGCAAGTGGAGAGTTATTGCTTTGTTGTCCACTCCAGAACCTACTTCTCCTGTTGTGGTCTGTTTTCAATGACCTTCCCTCCACATAACAATGTCTTTGTGTCATACCCTACTCTTCTCCATCTCTCATCTTTTCATTATGTCAGTTAACAATTCATTTTGATGTTCTATCAGTGAAACATCTTTCTGTTTTCGCCTCTAAACCTCTAAATCGTCTCTGCCTTAGTTCTGGTCTCATTGTACCTTTGGACCTGTCTGCCTCTGGCCTCTTTTGTCTGTTCATTCTCCAGGATGGCCTTCTCTACTACCTAACAACCTCACTGTCTGGGTGGGCTTCCCACTGTCTTCAGAAAAAAATTAAAAATTTTTAATTAAGCAGCAAATCCCTTTGCAATCTAGTCCCTACCTACTATTTTAGCTTCATCTCCTGCCCTTAACTTTGTTAAGTTAAAATATTATATACGATGAGGTAGTTAACTTGTAAAACTAATTTAGTGTCTTCTGGTTTAGTTAATAACAAGTAGGAAGGTAGGATAGGCCAGTGTATGTTTTAAAACAATTTAAAATTTGTATAAAAATCAATTGCAAGTACCGTACAAAGAACTTTTTTTCCTGAACTATTCAAGAGTAAGCTGCCAACAGAATGCCCCATCATCCAGGATACTTTGGTGCATATTTTCTACAGACAAGAACATTCTGCACATCCATAGTGCAACCATAGTAATCAAGGAGTTCAAAATAATACATTACTACAGTTTAATCCTCATTAGACTAGACCCTCATTCAAGTTTCACCAAGTGTTCAGTTATATCATTTATAGAAAAAAAATCCACACTAGATCACACGTTACATTTATTTGTTATGTCTGTTTAATTGCCTTTGGTCTGGAACAGTTCCTCACTTTTTCCTTGATTTCTATCACTTTGATACTCTTGAAACTTTTAGGCCAGTTAGGTTTGTAAACTGAATTATTCTGATGTTTCCTCACAATTACATTTGGGTTAGTTCCTCTTGTGCAGAAATATAGAAGTGATGGTGTATACTCCTCATTGTATCCTATCAAGTGGCTCATGGATTCAATATTTCCCAGTACTAGAAATGTTCATTTTGATCATTTTATCAGTAAGGATAGTAACGTAAGTGTTATTCACTGTAAAGTTACTCCTTTCCCTTTGGCAGTTAATAAGTATTTTGTGAGGACATACTTTGAGACTATGGCAGCATCATATTCCTCATTAAAATTTTCATTTGTTTATTATATCAGAATCAACTCATGGCCCCCTATTTTATTCAATGGATTGTAATATGCTTCTGTCGTTTCCTTTTGATACCAAAATTTTCCCAGAATTGGCCAACTCCTTTTGAGTTGGCTTCAATGGTCTTTTCACAGGTCCCTTTCATTCTTTGAACATTGTGTTATTTTACAGCTCACAAAGATGTTTCAGGTGCATCTCGCACTTTTCTTGCCCAAGCCACTGAATCAATCATTTCTCCAAAGACTCCTGGTTCCTATTTAGTGAAACATGAAATTTAGAAACCAAGATCTGGGCACTAAATAGACTCATTCTATTAGGGTATTGCTGTTCCCAGGCCCTTAGTGGAAAGAACTGGGGATAAATGTATGTGTGTGTGTGTATATATATATATATATATATATATATATATATATATACACACACACACACACATTAACAACGATATTTAGGTATATGTATGTTCTATGAGTTATACAATAGACATACCTTTACATGTATTTATGTTGTATAAATACATATATGCATATATGGAATGAGTTCATACATGAATGAGAGATAGTGTATGATAATGGAATACCTTCTGACTTTTCTGAAACGTATTAAAAGTTAAAGTAATCAGTACAGAGTGACTTTAGCTGCAGAAATCCTGATCAACTATGACTTAAACAGTAAAAACAGTTATAAATCTCACAAAGAAAAGTTGGAGAAGTGCTCTCTGGTTTGGTATAGCTGTCCAATGCCGTCATTAAGGACCCAGACTTTTCCATTTATTCACGCTGTCATCCCCAGCATGTTGGCCTTTTTCCTGACAATTGTTATCCTATGGTCACAAAATGGCTGCCAGAGAACCAAACAGTGCATCCTCACAGTGCAGCATTCAGTGCAAGAAGAAAGAGAAGGCATGGCCAAGAAAGACTTCATCACTTGTCTGTCTTTTCTCAAGCAACATAGTCTTTCCCAGAAATCTCCCAACTGTCTCCTCCTTCCATACTAGTTTTCAGAACTATGCTACATGGCCCCAGATCCCTTAGAAAAAAAGTCATGCTTAGCCAAAGTTTTCTGACTTTGTTAACAATATATATATATACACACATTTTTAGTTTGAAGTTTACACTAACTCTTCTGTCTTTCTGCTGGGTGAATATGTAGAGAAAACCACTTGTGTGCTTTCTAAACTTGTTGACACTCCAATGCAGGGACCCAGTTCCACCAAGGTGACAGAATATGTGTTTATTAATTCAATGAGTATTCACTGGATAGTATTGTAAACGCTAGAATATGAAATTCCTGCCCTGAAGGAGCTTGCATTCTAGTGGCGTGCTCCATTAGAGGAAATCTAAATCCAGATCAGAGGAGATCAAAAGACTTTTCAGAATTACCTTTACTTACTTCCTATCACTCTGCTTTACTCTTTCAAAAACAGAAGTCGGCTGTTCATTTCTGGTGTATATTTGACTCTGACCTAAATTATATTTTTCCTGGCTGATATTTCTGAGTTTGTGAAATGAATTTGGGCTTCTTCCTACTTTTAAGTACTAACATTTGCAATGCTATTTTTGCATCTTTTTGTTCATTTTGGTCAATTATAGTGTTGAGAATTCTGTAGTCCTGCTCTTTGAACAGCCACTCTTCCTTAAATTTAGTGTGTCCCACTTGGGAAGAAACTCATACTTTAAATGGAAACTTTTGCTGTACAATATGGCTTTGGAAAATTGCCACAGGAATGTTTTTTGATTGTATAGGACTTGGCAATGAAAATAATTGGTTAAAGAATGACATTAAAAAATAATCCTCGGATTTTGACACCTTAGAGAAGAAAAGAGGGAATGTTATTATATCACTCTTTCTCCATGATATGCTTTTCTTAGAAGAGAACAGTATATGTTTAACTAAATAATAACTTACTGCTTAATGTCTATTTTAAAAGGACATATTATCAGTTTGGATGCTTTGGAACAGCATGAAATAGAAAACACAGACTCCGTCTTAGTCCATTTGGGCTGTTGTAACAAAATACCACAGGCTGGGTGGCTTATAAAGGACAGAAATTTATTTCTCACAGTTCTGAAGGCCTGAAGTCCAAGATCAAGGTGCCAGCATGGCGGGGTTCTGGTGAAGGTCCTCTTCTGGGTTGTGACGACTTCTCAGTGTGTCCTCACATGATGGAAAGGGCGAGGGAGCTCTCTAGGGTCTCTTTTATAAGGTCATTAGTCCCATTCATGAGCGCTCCTCCCTCATGACCTAATCACCCCCAAAGACCCCACCTCCTATCATCATTACGTAGGGCATTAGGGTTTCCAAATATGAGTTTGACTGCACCAGGAATGGGGTTGACGGGGGAAGCAAAAACATTTAGCCTACAGCATATTTTTAAACTGAGTAAAGAAATAAATGTATTACTTCACAAAACAAGAAGTCCAGAAGTTGCACAGGCTCCTCCACCGTGCAGCCAGGCTGTTAGGGACACAGATTCATTCCATCTCATGGCACCGCCATCCCAAGAGGGCTGACTGTACTCTCAGGCCAACTCCTCTCTGGTCGAGTGATGGCCTCAGAAGTTCCAGGCATTCCATTCAGATGCAGCATCATCAAGAGGAAGAAGAAGAACCACCCTTTTTTCTGATTCTTTTTTGGAAGTGAGAAAACTTCCCTAAAGGTCCCCAGAAGACTCCCTCTCACATGTTACTGACCAGACTTGGGTCATATGCCCATTTCTAAACCAGTTGCTGGCAAGAAGTGGGGTTCTCCTGATTTGCTTAAATCAGGGTCCATTTCCCAGCACTGGGGACTGGATCATCTTCTCATGACACGCTTTGTGGAGCGCAGATACCTGAATGAAATTGGATTCTGCTAGGAAAGAAGAAGCTGGAAGGAGAGGAAATGGATGCTCAAGAAGTGACCACTTAATAACCGCCGAGTGGGTTCTCGCTGCTGTTTGATTGGTTTAGCAATGTCAATCCATTGGTCAAAAGAAAATTAGTTTAACTAGGATTGTATTGTCCTGGACCATATGTTTTCAATAGTGTCTAAAAGCAAAATATGTATGAAGTGAATCTCATGTCATTTAAAAAATCTTGGGCTTCCCTGGTGGCGCAGTGGTTGAGAGTCCGCCTGCCAATGCAGGGGACGCGGGTTTGTGCCCCGGTCCGGGAGGATCCCACATGCCATGGAGCGGCTGGGCCCGTGAGCCATGGCCACTGAGCCTGCGCGTCCGGAGCCTGTGCTCTGCAACGGGAGAGGCCACAACAGTGAGAGGCCCGCGTAACGCAAAAAAAAAAAAAAAAAAATCTTAGGTGTAATTGCAATTAAAGTTTAGCAGACAACCTCCAATCCCCAAATGAAAAAATCTGTCTCCATCTGTGTCTCCTTTAACCTTATTCTATTACCTCAGTTGGTTTTTAATGCCTGAGACATTATCTAAATATTCAGCTGAGATCCGCATTTGTTCACTTTAAATCCCCAATAATTGGTGCAAAGAAGCTTTTTAGGGTGCTGGTGCAAAGTTGCTTTCACTCAGGCTGTTCTAGATGAAAAGTTTAATTCTGTGGGAAAACCATGCCAGGGCAAGTCTCAATCCAATCTTTATGCCAGAGTCACACTTGGTCACTCACCCAAATGGACATTGTTCTGATTCAGAAGTTATTTTATAGGCCCTTTTAAAAAATTACTTGTCAAAATTTAGTTGTATAAATCCCTGAAAATAGCTCATAAAACTACTAACAATGACAGCTAACTTGTAGAAGGCATTTCTAAAGAAATATAATTCTACTTTTAAATTAGTCCCTCTTGCCAGTATATTGAAACGCTTGGAATTTTAAGTAAATCATCCTTAAGATCCCTTAACAATTTTGTACAGATGGAGGGCCACGTGGGTGAATATCTTGCATGCATGAGGATGAGATCCAGATGGCGAGAACATAGAAAGGGTTGTTTGAAACATATTAGAGGAGAACATTGAAAACATCAAACACTGTGATTGTAAGCAACTGTCCTAACTCTGAAACAATGCAAGAATATGAAGATATCAAAACCCATGGCATCTTCATTTAGTCTTTCTCTGGACTAAAAATATTTGTGTTTCCTTTCAAGAAGAGATGAAACTTGAATATATAAATATATTCAGACAAACATGCACGTTAATAAACACATTTATGCAACATGTTACATATATTACATATATTGCATGTATGTGTGTATATATATGTTTGCATGTATTCATATGTATGTAGGATTTTTAGAGGACAGATGTCACTGGTAATTGATGGAAAATGTTCATTTTCAAACCTTTATTTTCTTAACACCACCACCAAAGCAAGAAAATATAAAAATAAAAAGGATCTTCATTTTTTTTAAACAGATGGGAAATACACTCTCTGGGGAAGTACAACCAGACTGATGTTTTGTCTGCATCAGTTTCTTTGCAGACTATCTGGCATTCCTTGACAAGCTTGGCATGCTTCCCTTCCTTGTTGAGCATCAATATCTATGGGCAACTACATATATATTCTCATAAGGGTAAAGGCTATGTCAAACAATCACCAATAAATATGTATATGTAAGTATTTCTATGTGCCATATACTAGCTGCCTTATTTTCACTAAATACTAAGCTGTCTCAGAAATAGAGATTTTTCTGATGTTCCCCATAACACATACATAGAGAATACTTAGTACAGAATTTTCATGATACTGTGGAAGCTGTCCATATATATGTAATTGAAATTCTGTATGTTTCTACCACAGTTATTTCCATGAAACTGGCTGTCAGCTTTCAGGAGACAAATTTTCTCTTGAAATTCTAAATTTTTATTTCTTCTCTGTCATGATGTTTGTTTCAGAAACAAAACTTTTTCTTTTATATAAGCAAGTATTACCCATATCAGCTAAAATCTGTGAGGTTTTAGGGAGATATTTATTACACTGAGTTGGAATAAAGTGGTATTTTTTACTCTTTGCTAACTCAACAGTAATGCCCAAGCTAAGATAACCTGATTACTGTTCACTTAAGCACACACACACACACACATTTTTTAAAATACAGTATAGCATGAAGTTGGACCCTTATCTTACATTATACACAAAAATTAACTCAAAATGGATCAAAGACCTAAACATAATAGCTAAACTATAAAATTCTTAGAAGAAAACATAGAGAAAACCTTCATGACATTTCATTTGGCAATGATTTCTTGAATATAACACCAAAAGCACAGGTAAAAAAGTAAATATAGATGAACTGGATTATATCAAAATCAAAAACTTCTGTACACTGAAGGACACAACAGAGTGAAAAGGCAACCTATGAAATGGGAGAAAATATTTGCAAATTATATATCTGATAAGGGGTTAATATCCAGAATATATAAAGAACTACAAGTCAACAACAATAATAAAAACATTAAAAAATGGACAAAGGACTTACTTAAGTAGACATTTCTCCAAGGAAGCTATAGAAATGGCCAAAAAGCATATGAAAAGATGCGCAACATCACTAGTCTTTAAAGAAATGCAAATTAAAACCACAGCGAGCAATCACCTCACACCCAATAGGATGGCTGCTATCACCAAAAAGAGAAAAAAAAGGAAGGCAAGTGTTGGCAAGGATGTGGAGAAACTGGAATCTTTGTGTACACTTGGTGTAAATGTAAAATGGTGCAGCTGCTATGGAAAACAGTATGACAGTTCCTTAGAAAATGAAAAATAGAATTACTTTATGATCCAGCAATTTCCCTTCTGGGTATATATCCAAAAGAATTGGAAGCAGGGTCTCAAAGAGATATTTGTACATTCATGTTCACAGCAACATTGTTCACAATACCCAAAAAGGTGAAGCAACCCAATTGTCCCTTGATGGATGAATAAAATATGGTATATATGTACAATGGAATATTATTCAGCTTTAAAAGGGAAGGAAATTCTGACATATATGCCACAACATGAATGAACTTTGAGGACATTATACTAAGGAAATGTCAGTCACCAAACAGTAAATACTGTATGATTCCTCTTAAGTGAAGAATCTAGAGTAGTCAGACTCATAGAAACAGAAATTAGGATGGTGGTTTTCCCAGGACCGAGAGAGAGCGTATTGAGGAGTTGTTGTTTAAAGCAGGGGTCCCCAACCCCCGGGCTACAGACCGGTACTGGTCCGTGGCCTGTTAGGAACTGGGCCACACAGCAGGAGGTGAGTGGCAGGTGAGCGAGCAAATCTTCACCTGTATTTACAGCCGCTCCCCATCGCTCGCATTACCTCCTGAGCTCCACCTCCTGTCAGATCAGCGGTGGCATTAGATTCTCATAGGAGCGCGAACCCTACTGTGAACTGAGCTTGCAAGGGATCTAGGTCACAGGCTTCTTCTGAGAATCTAATGCCTGATGATCTGAGGTGGAGCTGAGGCGGTGATGCTAGCGCTGGGGAGTGGCTGCAAATACAGATTATCATTAACAGAGAGGTTTAACTGCACAGAGACCATAATAAATCAATTGCTTGCAGACTCATATCAAAACCCTATCAGTGAATAGCAAGTGAAAACAAGCTCAGGGCTCCCACTGATTCTGCATTGTGATGAGTTGTATAATTATTTCATTATATATTACAATGTAATAATAATAGAAATAAAGTGCACAATAAATATAATGCGCTTGAATCATCCCGAAACCATCCCCCCACCACCGGTTCGTGGAAAATTGTCTTCCACGAAACCAGTCCCTGGTGCTAAAAAGTTTGGGGACTGCTGGTTTAAAGGATATATATTTTCAATTTTGCAAGGTTAAAAATTTCTGGAGATTGGTTGCACAACAGTGTGAACATACTTAACTCTACTAAACTGTACACTAAAATGTTTAAGATGGTAGATAAAAAAAGTGTAACAAAATGTAGCTAGATATAACAATGGAAGATGCTTTCCAAGTGAGTGATAATCTCTGCCTATAAGCACTGCCATGTAAAAGGGGGACAGGCTGTGAAAGGCATTTTGAAGAAGAGATGTGACATAATTGTGGGGAAAGCAGTAAATAATACAGTGGAAAGACTGTCACACCTGGGGTCAGTCATACTAGGGCTTGACCATGCTAAGTATTGTTATGTTGAGCCAAGGTCACTAAGTGTTCTGATCCTGGGTTCTCTTATATATATGGCAAATATACAAACCTTATAAGATTATTTTGAAGATTAATTGATATATGTGTGCTTGTTCTATCCTGGAACAAGGAAAATACAAATACATTGTTGTTGCTTTTACTATCATTATCACTGTTCTTCAAATCAAAATGTTTTGCTTCAAGTAAACATTGTTTTGAACTTTGGAAAATAAATAACATACCAGAGCTTATATTTAATAGATAGAATCTTATGCCTAAGTTATTAAATTGATAAATTATTGATGAGTCTAAAAATGTATAAAATATTAGATAACTTCCTTAAATTATAGTATCTTTCCCTAATCAAATAACAAATACTCATAGAATTCTAAGTGTAAAGTGTCTCACATTTACTTAGGCACAAAGAATAAACTAAAGATAATCAGAGACGTTATAAATTTGAAATTAGAGAATATTGAAAGTTATAAAAATAATAATGAAAATCTGCACATTGAGCAAGAAGAAGACAATTGCTTCTATGTTAGTAACTGTCCATAACTCCATGGGCTTTCTTTCCTACCTACTGCTACAAAACAACTGGAGGCTGCGGACATCTTCTTACTGTAGAATTCTTACTAATTTTTGAAATATCTTGTATTTGGTTCCTTTATAAAACACAGCATTTGATTACTGCTGACTTGGTATTTGTATCACTTAGAAATATTTATTGAGTCCACATTGTGGAGGCCCTAAGGAAGTTCTATCTGCAAACAGATGATGGATAGTGTACATGCAGCCTCTAGGTCGGAGGTAGAATGAGGATTATATCTTTCCTTTAAATGTTGAAGATTACTTATTTCTTTATCCTTCTACTTGATGTAAATAAGAATACAACAAAGATCAAAGTCACTCAAAGTGATTTTTTAAAAGTACTAATTTTTCACACTGGCTTTCTATGTACTTCTTATCTAATGTAACCTGATATCTGTGTATATCATAATTCACTTTGACCAAAATGTCTTGAGGAAAAGAAAAGATTAATTTAATTAACATATTATTTGGCTTTGACTGCTGAACATATGGTTTTTGATGGCTGACAAGACACTTTGCAGAGGTTGAAATAACCACACCATTAAATCACACACTAACCGGTGTACTTGCTCACGGCTACATCGGTAAGCAAAAGTGTAAACATCTGAAACATAAAGGTGACATTCTTGAAACAGAAAACTTCTTTCACTGAGAACATACACTTTCTAAAGTTAATACTGAGGCATCTTTGATTACTACCAGACCACGCTGCATGAGAAAGTGAGGTTGTCAAGCCAAGCCTTTGTTTACAGAGCATAATCTAATTACCTAAGGATCAGTGTGGTAAAATGGGCCAGGATCTGACTTGACATCAATGCGCTTTTAAAATTTCAGACAATCTATTTTACATTCAGCCTTGGAGTGAGTGTGTGACTTGACCAAAAATGTTTTTGCAGAGTAGCACAGAAATCAAGCTTGCCCCTTCTACTATGTATGCATACACATACAGAGTGTATTCAAAAATAAAATTACCTACTTCCTACATGGTTTTCTAAGACATATTCATTACGTATGTGAGCCTCTGAATTCAAGCATAGTCTTGGCACCAGGAAGACTTCTCAAAGCCAGTATGGAGATTAAGCACACCATGCTTATTTTATATAAGATTTACGCAAATTGCCAGCATTTCATAAAGTCCTTGTCTACCTTTGGCACATTTGTGTATGGAGCCAAGAGAAGAGGTTGACATTGTGAAGTTCCATTTTCAGGGAGAGGACCAAGGACGTGGCTTTAAGGTTCGGCATTTGTTTGGAGTTCCAACAATATTGTTTTCATTATAGTGAGCTTAAGTAAGTATTAACAGTCTTTCTATCAAAGAAATTAGTCCTTATGTGAATGGCCTATAAATAAAATTGTTATACAGTGGAATAATAGGAGCATGTAATGAAACTTGATTTCCAGCCAAACAAACATATGGACATTAAAAATTTTAAAAAGGAAAATGTGCACTATATGGGTCCCATGTGGGATGATTGAAGTCATCCACTAACATGTGTGTCTGGATTCTATCCACTTAGGAGTGCAAGATCCTTTCAGGCAGGGGACCGCTCTTACTGTCTGGGGGTGTTGCAAGTGAGAAGATGTGGTTTCCTGTGGAGGGAAAAAGGGGTGGGGCAAAGTTTTCAACAGTTACCACAGTTTTGTTCAACACGTTTTATTCGGTAATGGGATACTGAGAGTCAGGGCATAGGAAGTATTAACAATTATAGCATTCACTATTATCTCAAAGCAACTAATGGTGCCTCTATTTTGTGTGAAGTTACCTTACCAATACCTGCATGGTTTTTGTTATTTTACAAAAGTTATCTTACAAAAAAAAAGTTATCTTACAGAAAAAAAAAGTTATCTTACAAAAACCTGCATGGTTGTCTACATCAGACTTCATGTTAATTTCATACATTTACTTATAGTTTCAGACATTCATTCATTTAAAACCTTTATCAAACACCTATCAATAAAAGAGTCTCCTAATAAACAAAAATGTATAATAACTTTATGTATCTCTACCTAAACAGTCCATTCATTCAAATAACCCACGTAACAATCCTTTTTACATACCCCAGAGCTTCCCTAGTCTTCTGTGAAAGTGTAAAGTACTGAAATAATGGACTTAATTACAGTTAAATAATCCATTTGAACTTTTTATGAATTTTCAGGTAAATGCCAGTTGAATATAAGAGAAAGAACTTCTTAGTTTTAAAACCTTAAGACTGTATGGGTTCATAGAAAATACTAACAAGAAACTAATGCTGTTAACTGAGTATATTGATAATCAGGAAATTAATGGCTAAAGCAACATAAAAAGTCAGGTCAGGGGCTTCCCTGATGGCGCAGTGGTTAAGAATCCATCTGCCAACGCAGGGGACACAGGTTCGAGCCCTGGTCCAGGCAGATCCCGCATGCCACGGAGCAACAAAGCCCCGTGCACCACAACTACTGAAGCCCGCGTGCCTAGAGCCCGTGCTCTGCAACAAGAGAAGGCACTGCAAAGAGAAGCCCGCACACTGCAGGAAAGAGTAGCCCCTGCTCACTGCAACTAGAGAAAGCCCGCACGCAGCAACAAAGACCCAATGCAGCAGCAAAAAAAAAAAAAAAAAAAAAGTCAGGTCAGCACAAATGAATATGCACACTTGTTGGAAATTCCCTACTACACATTGCGGTTGAGAAATTTTTGAGTGAGCTATTGTGTTAACTCAATCATCAGCAGAATAAAATTTCATTGTTTAAATGTTTTGTACTTTCTTTTCAGTACAACAGAAAATTATCTTTTTTCTTCAAGTAACATTACTTGGGGGATCATATTGACCAAACTATGGCTCATAACAAAGATTCAGACCCTGTGTGAGGGAGAAAAAAGTGGTAGGCAGAAGTTTCCAATGGTTAACAAAGATTTTGTCAACACATTGTATTGGGTAATGTGATACTAAGCTTCAAGGCAGTATTAGTAATTACAACATATGGCATTCTCAAAGCAGCAGTGATGTCTTCATTTTGTATAAAAAGTTATATTAGTTATCTTACCGCTGGGTCCAGTTTGATCATAAACTTTCTACTATCTCTGTTTTCTCTCTTCTCTTTGTCTGGTTTTCGTCTGTTCTTTTTTCAGTTTTCAGCTTAGGCTTCTCTTCTTCCAGGAAGCTTTCTGGGAGTATCAAGGCTGAGTTGGGCTTCCCATAGGTTTTCTCATAGCTCCTTATACTTCCTCTTTTGTTTCCCCTATATTATAATTCCTTGCTTAATAGTCTGTTCCGGCCTAGCCGCCCCCACCCTGGTATGCTCTACTAGGGCAGAACTATCTCATTTACCACTTTATCCCCAGCAACTAGCACAGTCCCTGGCATATAAAATTTGTCCAATGTATACTTATTGAATTAATGACATAATGAGTGAATGAAAAATCAATGAAGAAATGTATGAATGAGAATCTGTAGACTTGGCTTCTAGACTTGCCATTAACTGTCTGTATGGCTTTTGGCAAATCACTCACATCTCTCTGTCTTAGTTTCCTCAAGTTTAAAATGAGAGGTGTGGGCAAGATGATTTCTAAAACTTTACAAATCACAATGTATATGCTTCTGTGATGAACCCTTCAGAATAACCCTTTCTTCAGAGTACCATTTCATTTGCCTGGGGAAAAACTTCAGAAATACTTCATATGCCATGTTGAGGGAGAATTGCTTCCATAAGCAAATTTGTAGCTAATAACTTAAATATGGAGCATTTGTTTAGCCTTTGAGGCAGAGTCTTTATTGCAGACTTTGTACATACCATCTGCTGTATAGTGTTGAGACTATCATAGAAAATCAAACAATAGATAATAAAATAAAATAGGACCTTATTTTACCTATACTAGCACAGATAAAGAACGATATAAACCTCATCTTATTTAAAATTTACATTTACCCATTTAAACAATAAACTTAATATAAAATGACAATTAGAGTATGAAAATGAACATACAATCTCACTACCACTATGCAGATAAATATGTTTTGTCCATTGTCTATATGCATTCAATCAGAAACTAACTAGAAGAAAGAGGGGAAGAATATGGCAGATGTTATCTTGGGTATAGAGTGAATGACCTTGAGAAGATGTTCAAATCTGTGTAGATTATGTACTGATAAGGGTCTGTCCCAGGAAATCTGTACATCAGGAGAAATTTCTTTAATTATCTTCTTATTTATCTGTCTTAACCACTCTGGCCCTGGCCCAGCCAAAGAGACTGTCAGATAATAATAGTTAGCATTCATTCAGAGTTTGCTATGTGTCAGGCACTGTGACAGGAAATGTATTATTATCTCTAGTTTACAGATTAGGTAGTTATAAAATAAATGGGAGTACTGAGATTTGAATGTGGGCTATAGGAATAAAGACCAAACATGTTGTTACTGTGTGTTATCTCTGCCACCTGCTTGGTCTGCTGGTATTTCCAGCATACAACCTAGTTCCTGGCACATAGTAAGTGCTCAGTTTATGTTTGCTGAATTAATAAATGAATAAATAGTTAAATAGGTAGGATTCCAGAAGTAGCTGGGGAGCCCAGAAATGTGAAGATAGTCTGGGGAGTTGATCAAGATGGCAGTGGAATTCCCTTTATGAAAGAAGCACTATCCTAAGATATAGAGAAAGGATTTTGTCAGAAATATCTGTGTGATTCACAATATGTGTGTGTGTATGTGTGTGTGTGTTTTCTTGTGTTAGCATATATAATAGTTTTAAAATGATAACGCCTAAACTTAAAAGTGAAATTTAGGTATTATATTCTAATTTATAGCCAAACTAAATGTGACAGAATATAAACTCCTGACAAGGAAGGATTATAATGGAAATCTTGGCAGTTCCTCAAGTATGCTTCTAGAAATACATCATAATATTTTAACTCTTCATATTTAGGCCTGGAATAAAGTTAAGTTACAGCATTTTCCCTTAAGACATTTAATCCAATAATTATAATTGAATCTGTTTGGCTTGGCTGCTCATTTTGAAGTGATCATTGAACTTTTCCCCACTCATCAGACACTGATCAATGGATCTGCAAAAGACTCATTAAGATGAAATATTTTAAACTGGGACAAAGAAAGGATCACAGTATTTCCACTATCATTAAATATTTGTCAAACAATGACTCCAAATGGGAAGAGACAATTTGATTTAGTCTGAAATCTGGAGGTCCTGGTTATAAAGCATATGGAAAAATAAAAACTGGATTCTGTAGCATACTGCACTAGCAGTTGTATGTTTGTGTGGTTTTCATAATGCAGTTGTGAAAGAATCACTGCTGAAAGATATTTACATATATATATATATACACACACACATATATACACATATATATATATATACATATAATACTAGTTGTCCATCTTTCTGGACCTAAGAACAGCAATGTGAGTAAATTAGTGTATGTACCGTGGAAATAGCTTAAAAAATAGAATTTATAAATGTGTACATATTGAAACTACATGTTTTTAAACAAGCATGAAAAACTCTTAGAATTATCGAGGCATAACTTCAATGAAACTGTCTAGGACATAATGATAGACCTAGGGTTTTACACCATTTTAAAAGATTTTCTACAAGATGCATTGGATTAAAAATCCACAATTATGACCCAAATGCTTAAACTGGGATATCTAGAGATCCTTAAGTCTATTTGCATATGGGCTACTTATCCTTTTTATTTAGAGTTATTTTAAAATGCTGTTAAAATATAAATAGCCTTATAATATCAAGAAATTAAGTGGAAATAACATTTTGCTCTCTGATTTTAAATTATGGAAGCCAAATTCCCCAAACTGAGTATTGCAGACCTAAGTTCTTATCAATTCTATTGTTTTCTAATGAAATTCTATTCAATAGTTCAAGTAATATGTATTAGGTACAGAAAGGAAACTGAGTTGACCTCCAAGAACTTACAAAAATGAATAGTCTTATCTGGTATAAGCAGGACATATGTATTAACAAGGCCCCTGTGAAGCAAAATGAAAGTGGGAAATTATTTCTTAATTCTCAGTATATGAATTTGTATGATCATGGTTCCTTCTTAGTAATACTTGCTTTTTTTCATCGATGCTTTGCATATACTGCAGTGTTATTTGTATTCTATTCAGAGAATGAGATAGATTTAAATTGGAAAAGCTGTCACAAACGTGAAATTTGAAGTCATATCCACTTTTTGTTTTTAGATATTATTACTAGACAGTAAAGATTATACTTAAAGCAACAGTGGCTTTCAAAAACCCTATAAGTGAAACATGCTCATCTGTTTCCTAATCACTAGAGTAAGATTCCATTGTAAAGAAGCACCTTTCTTCCAAAGGAAGACTTGCTCTACAAAATATCAGCTGAGGTTGACTTCTTGGTCTATGCAGTGTGGAGTTCATAAAATTCAAACATGCTTATAAAAACCAATTCAATACTCATTTGAGGCACACTGTGGGAAAAATGTATATACTAAAACTCTAAGAGCTGCCATTGTCTCTGATACTCTCAGATGATATTTCTCTTATATTTTCTTTCTTGCTCATGGATAAACTCATTTACATGAAAAAGCTTAACTTTGAAAATTGTTGCACATATTCCTTGTAGAAAACTTAGAAAGTACATAGGACTTTAAGAAATAAAAAGCAAAAACAAAAATAAACACTACTCAGAGATAACAACAACAACAGTATCTGCTTAGATGGGCTTAGATGTTTCCAACTCTGTTCTTTCTTCCTGTGCATACAAGAAGACTTCATTACCCTTATGGAATGTGGGCACAAATGGTGTTTATCATCTCTAGGCCTGGACCTTAAAATGTCCCATGGGATCTTCTATGGTGTTTTCCTGTTGACATGACTAGAAGTGAAAATAGCCATGATGGCAAAGCCACAGGATAGAAGAATCCCATATCCCTGACTTCCCACTTGGCGGAAAACAATCAGAGAACTCATCCAACCTACATAAGACTGAGACATGAGTGAGAAGTACAGTTTTATTGTATTATCCGTTGAGATTTGGAGATGGTTTGTTATGACAGCATGTGCTTCCACTCTTTCTTTTTCTGAATGGGAGATTTAATTAGGGTTTATCCGTCCTTGCTCCATAGCTGTACATTGTTTGAGGGCACTTAGTCCCCACCACATTGACCCCCAATGAGTTTCTCTGTAAGAATTATTAGAGAATAATACTCTAGGAAAAAATATACAACCAAGAAGAAAAAGAGGGATACAAAAAAAGTGAGGAAATAAACTGGTAAGGATTTGTTATTAAAACTAAATAAGTATATTTATAAAAATAAATTAATACAGTTCTAGAACTGAAATCTCATGATACTCACAAGATATTTGGAGATGCACAAGCAGCAGTGGAAATTAAAAGAGAGTTTGGCAGAGCTTTTTCTTGTTGTTGTTGTTGCATTGACAGTTTTTCTCAGCCAGATCTGCAGTTTGGGGCTTTAAACTGTTACAGCATCCCAGTCCCGTGTAGACTACAGAGCACCAGTGTGTATCAAACCAGGCATCTGCAGGTTGTGCTAAATCAACTGTCTTAAATTTTAGACCCCTCTACACTGCAGTCAAGGACAGGGAAGAGAATTGGTGGGAGAGACTGTTAGCCTCTTGGGTTCGCATAGCTTGATCACAGGTTTTATGTTCCCTAAACATGTGGTCTCAATATGGCCTTACATTCATTAATTACATAAGTTCTGATCATGGCTTCAGATTCCAGAGGGCCAGACATTGGCTTCATCCACTGCAATACACTGAATGTTTAAATCTCCCCCACATTCATATGTTGGAGACTTCATCCCCAGTGTGATGGTATTTGGAGGTGGAGCCTTTGGGAGATAATTATGTTTAGATGAGGTCATGAGGGTGGAGCACAATGTTGGGATTAGTGCCCTTATAAGAGAAAGAAGCCAGACCCCTCTCCCTGTCTGTCATGTGAGGATACAGTAAGAAGGCAGCCAGCCATGTACAAGCCAGGAAGAGATTCCTTACCAGAACCTGATGGCGCTATCACTCTGATCTTGGACTTTCAACCTCCAGAACAGCGAGAAATAAATTTCTGTTGTTTAAGCCACCTATGGCTTAATTTATGCAATTTTTTACAGCAGCCCGAGCTGACTAAGACAACCATCAAAAAGGTGATGGACATTATTTATAAACAAAAGAAATGGAAATGCTTTATTTTTCAGAAATGAAGTAAAGAAACAACACAATTAAATATTTGCAAACCCAAAAGCAAAGGAGAAAATATAAAAGAACTATATCTGGAACACTGTCTCCAGGAATCAATTGTGATCAGAAAATGAATGAGGAATTAGGGTGTTTTGAGGTATATGTTTTAATCTTAATATCAGAAGGGAAAAAAGGAGTAGTAAGAATGAAAGCAAGAAGAAGACCAGCTTTATTAAGCTGAAGGGAGATAGGGATTTCCTTAGAAATGTTGACATTTTAGGCAGACTGATCAGATAAGACAAAGAAAATGAGATCTAATAGGATAGGCTAGAATTTTGGAAAAGGAAAAGCTACCCATGTGTAGCTACTTTAAAATAAAATGATGTGGAGTGGAGGAAGAGGTTTTTCCTTTCTCTGACCAAGCTCAAAGAAATCTCCCAGAGGTAGGCAGTCAAGACCTCAGAGAGCAGACTGAAATAGTCCCCCCCTCCCACAGAGGAACCATCAATAGGAAACTATTGACATGGATGATTTCAAAGTTACTGGTAGAGTCAGTAAGTGTGATTGGAAAATCAGCCCTTGAATACTGAGCATTAATTACTAGGTGACCTTTGTAGTGACGCTGATACGGTGAGTGGGCGATTCGGTTGTTGCCTATGCTATGAGGAAGCATGTCCAATAAGAAGTATAAAGGAAGACACAGGGAAGTTAAAATTCCTAAAGGAGAACCAGGTAGGACAATGGTTAATAGACTGGCTCTGGGTTAGATGTTGGCCTGGTAGGAGAATTACCCAACTCCTGCCATTTGAGATAGCATAAGTTATTTAAGACCTGAAAAATTTCTAAGGTGAAGGAGGGATTCTGCTTTGTAGAGCACAAGGTGGAGGTATAGTGCCTAATAAGAGAAACAGGCCTCAAAGCATCAATAGCTTTCAGTGAGGAATGTGCCAAAGGGGCTCCTCCAACTGATCCACCTGTAGAAAAAGTCCTGGAGAGTCAGACTTGATCATTCCTACAATTCCACAGCCAGAGGCCATGGTAGCAACCATGAAACAGGTCTTAAGACGCCTATTTGCCATGAATTTATCACTCACTCATTCATTCATTCAAGTTTAAATGTTTAGGAGAGCTCATCTTCAGTATCATTTTACAGTTTCAGCATTACAGGATATAAAGGAGGAATGAAGTTACAACTTGGAAGCATTTGAAGACACCGGGTAGAGAAGATTAGCATCTCAGGATATTTTAGACTGCTCAGCTTCCGGAGTCCTAAAGGAACTTCATCCATTCTGAGCTACAGTTGTTGAAGGAATAGCTCTACCAAGACATTGAATGGACAATGATAAATTGGGGAGGATGGTTTTCAGATCTCAGTGATTGTGAACTTACATTTTACTGCAGTTTAACTCAGAACAAGGGAATTTTTACCTTAATTATTCACTTATTTGATAATGAAAGGGACTCTTTAATTAAATTGGAGGCCTCTCTATGTTGATTCACTATTTACAACTGGAGAATCTGGATTATGTCATTTTGTTTATGCATTTGTTCTGGTAAATTTTGTTGAGGTACATGTGTCAACATGATTTGAAATAGGAAGTAGAGTAAGGAGAGAACTTGTATCCTAGGATAGAACCAGCCTTGGAGTGGATTCGATTAGTATAAAATTTGACCCATTTCAGCACCTTATGATGACATAATTTAAACTGCACACTCTGGATTGAGGCGGATAAACAAAAGAGGGGTTAAGCCTTGATGAGGAGAGAAGCTGAACTATCCTGAGGGAATATCCTCTGTGTGTGCATGGTGGGGAGTTCTGGGAAGGGGAGGGGAGGCAGTGAGCCATACCTCTGGTTTAATTTAAGTTTAATGGTTAAGAAGCAAAGATGCTTGGCATATACCCAGAAGAAACCATAATTCAAAAACATACATGCACTCCAGTGTTCACTGCAGCACGATTTACAATAGCCAGTACATGGAAGCAACCTAAATGTCCATTGATGGAGGAAGGGATAAAGAAGATGTGGTGCATATATACAATGGAATATTACTCAGCCATAAAATAGAACGAAATAATGCCATTTGCAGCAACATGGATAAACCTAGAGATTGTCATACTGAGTGAAGTAAGTCAGACAAAGACAAATATCATATATTGCTTATATGTGGAATCTAAAGAAAAGGGTACAAATGAACTTACTTACAAAACAGAAAAAGAGTCATGGATGTAGAAAACATACTTATGGTTACCAGGGGATAAGTGGGGGCAGGGATAAGTTGGGAGATTGGGATCGACATATACACACTACTATATATAAAATAGATAACTAATCAGAACCTGCTGTATAGCACAGGGAACTCTACTCAATACTCTGTAATGTCCTATAAGGGAAAAGAATCTAAAAAAAAAAAAAGAGTGGATATATTTGTGTGTATAACTGATTCACTTTGCTGTACATCTGAAACTAACACAACATTGTAAATCAACTATACTCCAATAAAAATTTTTAAAAAGTTAAAAAAAAAAAGCGAAGATGCTGGAGGATATTAGGAGAGCACTGCTTTTTGCCTTGCCTCCCGATTCTCTAAAAAACTTCTGCCAGCATAGCAGACCCAGCTGCTTGCCCCACCTCTTACTTGCTCCAAGAGAGAATTGAGTTATCTGATTGGTAGATGGAGCCCATGGTTCATATTTCTCAGTTGATCCAAAGACGGCAATGAGAGATGAATGAGAGGGAGGAATTCTATTCTCTAGCTCTGAATGTTCCTGTAGGCAGGCTGGCCCAAGGTCCAGACTTGAAATGCAGAAGGAAGACCCTTTCATCAACAGATCTAAAGTCATGTTATCCAATTGGCTTTATCAGTAATACAGCTGACATGTTCATCTCCATCTGGGTCTAATTTCTCAAATGTATCTGAACATGAGAAGAGAGGAAAAGGATATTGTTTACTGCTTCCCTGAACATCAACACTCCTCCCTATGCATCCTGTGTTGTTCACACAGTTTGCTCGTGAGATTACTGAAGGGGAAGCTGGGGAATAGATCTGGTCATCTGTTAATTACTTATTCTTCATTTAAATTTCTTTGATAAATCTAAGGAGGGAACCAAGAGGTTAGGCAAGGCTTTGTGTGATCCTAAGATTTGAAAATTGTGCTTGGGCTGGAGGTTAGTTACAATATAACTTTGCTAAAGCGAGGAGACAAAAGGGACCTCAGCAAAGAGCTCTTTCTTTTTTTTCTTTCTTTTTACTCTTTAAAATTTGTTTTAAAAACTGCTATAAAGCAGGACAAAGATTTGACCAGTATACGGACCTGATCTGCCCAGAAAAAATGAGAAAATTGAATTTAGACAGTTATGGTGCTTATTTTGTAATTTTTGTTTCATCTCCTCTTTTCAAGGGCAAACTGATGACTTTCTTTGCATACTATACTCATTCTCTTCGCTAATCTTTAATTCACATTCTCCCAGGGACCCTAACTTCTGTAACTCACTGTCTAGACATCTGAATGACTTCCTTTCATCCTTGGTCTTCTAATACTATCAGTAAAATGTAATTGCTACCAAGATCTCAAGGAACAGTCTACTAATCGATGATAAGTGATACCAATATTCACTGTCATTGTGTACGAACAAGGTGATACTCTGCCAAAATGCCTTAAAAATGGAAGGAAATGCAATGTTAGAAGGCGCTTCAAGGATTCTTCCTGCTACTGCTTTGGCCTTCAGTCAAGAAAATAGTTAAATCAGTCTTAAACACAGATGGTAATTTCATTTTTTTTTTTACAGTTATGTTTTATTCAGTAGACAAAACTGAGGACTTAAGCCTGGGACACAGCATCTCAGATAAATCTGAGGGACGGCTCTGAAGAGGCAAGCAGGGAGCCAGGATACATAGGAGGTTTTGCAACAGGGACCAAGTAGTCAGAACATCAAAAAATTACTGTTAATTAAGAGAAACCAGACATCTCAAGTTAAGGAATTTAGCGCTTTTCTATGTATGGGAAGATGCAAGAGTCTGGGCTCACTGATATCATTCCTTTGATATGCACCTCAGCTATCTGGGGCCAGTATACTGTGCTTTCTTTTTTTTTTTTTTAACATCTTTATTGGGGTATAATTGCTTTACAATGGTGTGTTAGTTTCTGCTTTATAACAAAGTGAATCAGTTATACATATACATATGTTCCCATATCTCTTCCCTCTTGCATCTCCCTCCCTCCCACTCTCCCTATCCCACCCCTCCAAGTGGTCACAAAGCACCGGGCTGCTCTCCCTGGGCTACGCGGCTGCTTCTCACTAGCTATCTACCTTACGTTTGGTAGTGTATATATGTCCATGCCTCTCTCTCACTTTGTCACAGCTCACCCTTCCCCCTCCCCATATCCTCAGGTCCATTCTCTAGTAGGTTTGTGCCTTTATTCCTGTCTTAACCCTAGGTTCTACATAACATTTTTTTTCTTAAATTCCATGTATATGTGTTAGCATACGGTATTTGTCTTTCTCTTTCTGACTTACTTCACTCTGTATGACAGACTCTAGGTCTATCCACCTCATTACAAATAGCTCAATTTCGTTTCTTTTTAGGGCTGAGTAATATTCCATTGTATATATGTGCCACATCTTCTTTATCCATTCATCTGATGATGGACCCTTAGGTTGTTTCCATCTCTGGGCTATTGTAAATAGAGCTGCAATGAACACTTTGGTACATGGCTCTTTTTGAATTATGGTTTTCTCAGCGTATATGCCCAGTAGTGGGATTGCTGGGTCATATGGTAGCTCTATTTGTACTTTTTTAAGGAACCTCCATACTGTTGTAGTGGCTGTACCAATTCACATTCCCACCAGCAGTGCAAGAGGGTTCCCTTTTCTCCACACCCCCTCCAGCATTTATTGTTTCTAGATTTTTGGATGATGGCCATTCTGACTGGTGTGAGATGATATCTCATTGTAGTTTTGATTTGCATTTCTCTAATGATTAATGATGTTGAGCATTCTTTCATGTGTTTGTTGGCAGTCTGTATATCCTCTTTGGAGAAATGTCTATTTAGGTCTTCTGCCCATTTTGGGATTGGGTTGTTTGTTTTTTTGTTATTGAGCTGCATGTAAATTTTGGAAATTAATCCTTTGTCAGTTGCTTCATTTGCAAATATTTTCTCCCATTCTGAGGGCTGTCCATTCGTCTTGTTTATGGTTTCCTTTGCTGTGCAAAAGCTTTGAAGTTTCATTAGGTTCCATTTGTTTATTTTTGTTTTTATTTCCATTTCTCTAGGAGGTGGGTCAAAAAGGATCTTGCTGTGATTTATGTCATAGAGTGTTCTGCCTATGTTTTCCTCTAAGAGTTTGATAGTTTCTGCCCTTACATTTAGGTCTTTAATTCATTTTGAGCTTATTTTTGTGTATGTTGTTAGGAAGTGATCTAATCTCATACTTTTACATGTACCTGTACAGTTTTCCCAGCACCACTTATTGAATAGGCTGTCCTTTCTCCACTGTACATTCCTGCCTCCTTTATCAAAAATAAGGTGACCATATTTGCGTGGGTTTATCTCTGGGCTTTCTATCCTTTCCATTGATCTTTCTGTTTTTGTGCCAGGACCATACTGTCTTGATTACTGTAGCTTTATAGTATAGTCTGAAGTCAGGGAGCCTGATTCCTCCACCTCTGTTTTTCTTTCTCAAGATTGCTTTGGATATTCGGGGTCTTTTGTGTTTCCATACAAATTGTGAAATTTTTTGTTCTAGTTCTGTGAAAAATGCCAGTGGTAGTTTGATAGGGATTGCATTGAATCTGTAGATTGCTTTGGGTAGTACAGTCATTTTCGCAATGTTGATTCTTCCAATCCAAGAACATGGTATATCTCTCCATCTATTTGTATCATCTTTAATTTCTTTCATCAGTGTCTTATAATTTTCTGCATACAGGTCTTTTGTCTCCTTAGGTAGGTTTATTCCTAGATATTTTATTCTTTTTGTTGCAATGGTAAATGGGAGTGTTTTCTTGATTTCACTTTCAGATTTTTCATCATTAGTGTATAGGAATGCCAGAGATTTCTGTGCATTAATTTGGTATCCTGCAACTTTACCAAATTCATTGATTAGCTCTAGTAGTTTTCTGGTAGCATCTTTAGGATTCTCTATGTATAGTATCATGTCATCTGCAAACAGTGACAGCTTTACTTCTTTTCCGATTTGGATTCCTTTTATTTCCTTTTCTTCTCCAATTGCTGTGGCTAAAACTTCCAAAACTATGTTGAATAAGAGCGGTGAGAGTGGGCAACCTTGTCTTGTTCCTGAACTTAGTGGAAATGCTTTCAGTTTTTCACCATTGAGGACGATGTTGGCTGTGGGTTTGTCGTATATGGCCTTTATTATGTTGAGGAAAGTTCCCTCTATGCCTACTTTCTGCAGGGTTTTTATCATAAATGGGTGTTGAATTTTGTCAAAAGCTTTCTCTGCATCTATTGAGATGATCATACGGTTTTTCTTCTTCAATTTGTTAATATGGTGTATCACATTGATTGATTTGCCTATATTGAATAACCCTTGCATTCCTGGAATAAACCCCACTTGATCATGGTGTATGATCCTTTTAATGTGCTGTTGGATTCTGTTTGCTAGTATTTTGTTGAGGATTTTTGCATCTATGTTCATCAGTGATATTGGCCTGTAGTTTTCTTTCTTTGTGACATCCTTATCTGGTTTAGGTATCAAGGTGATGGTGGCCTTGTAGAATGAATTTGGGAGTGTTCCTCCCTCTGCTATATTTTGGAAGAGTTTGAGAAGGATAGGTGTTAGCTCTTCTCTAAATGTTTGATAGAATTCACCTGTGAAGCCATCTGGTCCTGGGCTTTTGTTTGTTGGAAGATTTTTAATCACAGTTTCTATTTCAGTGCTTGTGATTGGTCTGTTTATATTTTCTATTTCTTTCTGATTCAGTCTTGGCAGGTTGTGCATTTCTAAGAATTTGTCCATTTCTTCCAGGTTGTCCATTTTATTGGCCTAGAGTTGCTTGTAGTAATCTCTCATGATCTTTTGTATTTCTGCAGTGTCAGTTGTTACTTCTCCTTTTTCATTTCTAATTCTATTGATTTGAGTCTTCTCCCTTTTTTTCTTGATGAGTCTGGCTAATGGTTTTTTCAATTTTGTTTATCTTCTCAAAGAACCAGCTTTTAGTTTTATTGATCTTTGCTATTGTTTCCTTCATTTCTTTTTCATTTATTTCTGATCTGATCTTTATGATTTCTTTCCTTCTGCTAACTTTGGGGATTTTTTGTTCTTCTTTCTCTAATTGCTTTAGGTGTGAGGTTAGGTTGTTTATTCGAGATGTTTCCTGTTTCTTTAGGTAGGATTTTATTGCTATAAACTTCACTCTTATAACTGCTTTTGCTGCATCCCATAGGTTTTCGGTCATCGTGTCTCCATTGTCATTTGTTTCTACGTATTTTTTGATTTCGTCTTTGATTTCTTCAGTGATCACTTCGTTATTAAGTAGTGTATTGTTTAGCCTCCATGTGTTTGTATTTTTTACAGATCTTTTCCTGTAATTGATATCTAGTCTCATAGCATTGTGGTCGGAAAAGATCCTTGATACAAATGGAATTTTCTTAAATTTACCAAGACTTGATTTGTAACCCAAGATATGATCTATCCTGGAGATCGTTCCATGAGCACTTGAGAAGAATGTGTATTCTGTTGTTTTTGGATGGAGTGTCCTATAAATATCAATTAAGTCCATCTTGTTTAATGTATCATTTAAAGCTTGTGTTTCCTTATTTATTTTCATTTTGGATAATCTGTCCATTGGTGAAAGTGGGGTCTTAAAGTCCCCTATTATGAATGTCTTACTGTCGATTTCCCCTTTTATGGCTGTTAGTATTTGCCTTATGTACTGAGGTGCTCCTATGTTGGGTGCATAAATATTTACAATTGTTATATCTTCTTCTTGGATTGATTCCTTGATCAATATGTAGTGTCCTTCTTTGTCTCTTCTAATAGTCTTTATTTTAAAGTCTATTTGGTCTGATATGAGAATTGCTACTCCAGCTTTCTTTTGGTTTCCATTTGCATGAAATATCTTTTTCCATCCCCTTACTTTCAGTCTGTATGTGTCTCTAGGTCTGAAGTGAGTCTCTTGTAGACAGCAAGTACATGGGTCTTGTTTTTGTATCCATTCAGCCAATCTGTGTCTTTTGGTGGGAGCATTTAGTCCATTTACATTTAATGTAATTATCAATATGTATGTTCCTATTCCCATTTTCTAAATTGTTTTGGGTTCGTTATTGTAGGTCTTTTCCTTCTCTTGTGTTTCTTGCCTAGAGAAGTTCCTTTAGAAGTTGTTGTAAAGCTGGTTTGGTGGTGCTGAACTCTCTCAGCTTTTGGTTGTCTGTAAATTTTTAAATTTCTCCATCAAATCTGAATGAGATCCTTGCTGGGTAGAGTAATCTTGGTTGCAGGTTTTTCTCCTTCATCACTTTAAATATGTCCTGCCACTCCCTTCTGGCTTGCAGAGTTTCTGCTGAAAGAAAAACTGTGAAACTTAAGGGGATACCCTTGTGTGTTATTTGTTGTTTTTCCCTTGCTGCTTTTAGTATGTTTTCTTTGTATTTAATTTTTGACAGTTTGATTAATCTGTGTCTTGGCGTATTTCTCCTTGGATTTATCCTGTATGGGACTCTCTGTGCTTCCTGGACTTGATTACCTATTTCCTTTCCCATATTAGGGAAGTTTTCAACTATAATCTCTTCAAATATTTTCTCAGTCCCTTTCTTTTTCTCTTCTTCTTCTGGAACCCCTATAATTCGAATGTTGGTGCATTTGATGTTGTCCCAGAGGTCTCTGAGAGTGTCCTCAGGTCTTTTCATTCTTTTTTTCTTTATTCTGCTCTGCAGTAGTTATTTCCACTATTTCTATCTTCCAGGTCACTGATCCATTCTTCTGCCTCAGTTATTCTGCTATTGATCCCATCTAGAGTATTTTTAATTTCATTTATTGTGTTGTTCATTGTTGTTTGTTTCCTCTTTAGTTCTTGTAGGTCCTTGTTAAATGTTTCTTGCATTTTGTCTATTCTATTTCCAAGATTTTGGGTCATCTTTACTATCATTATTCTGAATTCTTTTTCAGGTAGACTGCCTATTTCCTCTTCATTTGTTAGGTCTGGTGGGTTTTTATCTTGCTCCTTCATCTGCAGTGTGTTTTTCTGTCTTCCCATTTTGCTTATCTTACCTTGTTTGGGGTCTCCGTTTTGCAGGCTGCAGGTTCGTCGTTCCCATTGTTTTTAGTGTCTGTCCCCAGTGGCTAAGGTTGGTTCAGTGGGTTGTGTAGGCTTCCTGGTGGAGGGGACTAGTGCCTGTGTTCTGGTGGATGAAGCTGGATCTTGTCTTTCTGATGGGCAGGTCCACGTCTGGTGGTGTGTTTTGGGGTGTCTGTGGACTTATTATGATTTTAGGCAGCCTTTCTGCTAATGGGTGCGGTTGTGTTCCTGTCTTGCTAGTTGTTTGGCATAGGATGTCCAGCACTGTAGCTTGCTGGTCGTTGAGTGAAGCTGGGTGCTGGTCTTGAGATGGAGATCTCTGGGAGATTTTCGCCGTTTGATATTATGTGGAGCTGGAAGGTCTCTTGTGGACCAGTGTCCTGAAGTCGGCTCTCCCTCCTCAGAGGCACAGCACTGACTCCTGGCTACTGTACCAAGAGCCTTTCATCCACACGGCTCAGAATAAAAGGGAGAAAAAGTAGAAAGAAAGAATTAGTAGAAGTAGAAAGAGAGAAAGAAAGAAAGAAAGAAAGAAAGGAGGGAGGGAGGGAGGGAGGAAGGAAGGAAGGAGGGAAGGAAGGAAAAAAAGAAAGGAGATAAAGTAAAATAAAATAAAGTACGAAAATATAATAGTTATTAAAATAAAAAAATAATTACGAGAAAAAAAAGAAAAAAAATTTAAAAACAAACAAAAATGGACGTATAGAACCCTAGGACAAATGGTGGAAGCAAAGCTATAGAGACAAAATCTCACACAGAAGCATACACATACACACTCACAAAAAGAGGAAAAGGGGAAAAAATCATAAATCTTGCTCTCAAATTCCACCTCCTCAATTTGGGATGATTCGTTTGTGTATTCAGGTATTCCACAGATGCAGGGTACATCAAGTTGATTGTGGAGCTTTAATCCACTGCTTCTGAGGCTGCTGGGAGAGATTTCCCTTTCTCTTCTTTGTTCTCACAGCTCCCAGGGGCTCAGTTTTCGATTTGGCCCCGCCTCTGCATGTAGGTCGCTGGAGGGCGTCTGTTTTTCGCTCAGACAGGACGGGGTTAAAGGAGCCGCTGATTCGGGGGGCTCTGGCTCACTCAGGCCAGGGAGAGGGAGGGGCACAGAGTGCGGGGCGGGCCTGCGGCGGCAGAGGCCGGCATGACGTTGCACCAGCCTGAGGCGCGCTGTGCGTTCTCCCGGAGGAGTTGACCCTGGATCCCGGGACGCTGGCAGTGGCGGGCTGCACAGGCTCCCCGGAAGGGGGATGTGGATAGTGACCTGTGCTCGCACACAGGCTTCTTGGTGGCGGCAGCAGCCTTAGCTGCTCATGCCCGTCTCTGGGGTCCGCCCTTTTAGCCGCGGCTCGCGCCCGTCTCTGGGGCCGCGGTTTTAGCCGTGTCTCGCGCCCGTCTCTGAAGCTCCTTTAAGCAGCGCTCTTAATCCCCTATCCTCGCGCACCAGGAAACAAAGAGGTAAGAAAAAGTCTCTTGCCTCTTCGGCAGGTCCAGACTTTTCCCCGGAGTCCCTCCCGGCCAGCCGTGGCGCACTAACCCCCTGCAGGCTGTGTTCACGCCGCCAACCCCAGTCCTCTCCCGGTGCTCCGACCGAAGCCTGAGCCTCAGCTCCCAGCCCCGCCCGCCCTGGTGGGTGAGCAGACAAGCCTCTCGAGCTGGTGAGGGCCGGTCGGCCCTGATCCTCTGTGCGGGAATCTCTCCGCTTTGCCCGCCGCACCCCAATGCTTCGCTCTCCTCCGCGGCTCCGAAGCTTTCCCCCTCCACCACCCGCAGTCTCCACCCGCGAAGGGGCTTCCTAGTGTGTAGAAACCTTTCCTCCTTCACAGCTCCCTCCCACTGGTACAGGTCCCGTCCCTATTCTTTTGTCTCTGTTTATTCTTTTTTCTTTTGCCCTACCCCGGTACGTGGGGGGTTTCTTGCCTTTTGGGAGGTCTGAGGGCTTCTGCCAGCGTTCAGTAGGTGTTCTGTAGGAGTTGTTCCATTTGTAGATGTATTTCTGGTGTATCTGTGGGGAGGAAGGTGATGTCCCCGTCTTACTCTTCCGCCATCTTCCCGGAAGCCTCAAAGAGCTCTTTTTACCTCTGCATCCTGTGTTGTTGCCCCAGCTTGGAGTGACTGACACCAGAACTTCCTCCCTTTATGACAAACAAATGCCTAACTTATGAGTAGATTTAACCCAAATTTCCATTTTCCAGAAAGTTAAGGAACAACATGTAGTAGAAAAGCCAGAAACTTAAGATTAGAACTCTAGGTTCATCATGACTTGAATATGAGCACAAGAAACCTTCTTCTCTGAACTTTTTTTCTCTCTGGCAGAACTATCTTGAGTATTAAATTAGGCATATTAAAAAAAGCACCTAATACTATGTCCAGGGGTTGTTCAACCATAGATTATTTTTGCTAGTATTGGTAATGGCTTATTAAGCAAAAGCAAATTTTTGAGATAATGTGTCACCGTTTCTAGTACATGATAATAAATATTCTTTATTGAAATATGGTTACTGTACAATATTATATAAATGCAGGTGTACAATATAGTGATTCACAATTTTTAAAGGTTATACTCCATTTATATTTACTATAAAATATTGGCTATATTCCCCATGTTGTACAACATATCCTTGGAGCTGATTTTATACCTAATAGTGACAACTACAAATTGGCACTTGCCATCTACCTCTGTAAGGATTAAATCATGACTCACTGCAGCTGCTGACCTTCAACACCCCCTGAAAGGAGTTCAGGGTGGAGATCAGGAATAAGGCACTCTGTGCTCTGGGAAAAACTGGCAGAACAGGTCTTCAGATAGTTAGATATTTTCAGAAGATTTTATGAGCCC
Organism: Delphinus delphis; assembly: GCF_949987515.2. NCBI lineage: Eukaryota > Metazoa > Chordata > Mammalia > Artiodactyla > Delphinidae > Delphinus > Delphinus delphis. Next base: position 167,183,145 of record NC_082683.1, on the reverse strand, counting down.
AGTTCTTGCATCTCCTCTTATCTAGAAAAGCACTAGAATTCTTCATGGTGACGTCTGCTCCTGGTGACTAGCAGTAACCTGTGTGAGACTAGCAGAAACCTCTGCAAAATATATGTGCCTGATTTCATGGACGACTCCTTCACCAAAATCACATACATACTGACCTTCCCCCCTGTCTCTTTGGAGCAGTTTCTCAGAGCTATCTGAGATGCTGCCTCCTGGGCTATAATCCTCATTCGACCCCAGTAAAACTTAATACTCTCACGTTGTGCATTTTTCTGTCGACAATAGTATGTACCTCTTACTCCCCTATATTGCCCCTCCCCTTTCCCTCTCCTGACTGGTAACCGCTAGTTTGTTCTCTGTATCTGTGAGTCTGCTTCTTTTTTGTTATATTCACTGGTTTCTTGTATTTTTTAGATTCCACATATAAGTGATAGCATACACAATTTGTCTCCCTCTGTCTGGATAGTTAATATTAATTCCTTTTAGTTCAGACTTTGCCCCTGAAGAATGAGTAATAGAATCCAAACTAAAGAAGTTTTGCTTTATTTTTTAAATAGAAAAGTGCAATGTAAAAATCTTATAAAGAAACATCTGTCAAATGAAATTCATAAGTTTCCCTACTTGGGAAAGTTCTCATTTGTGCCCTGTTATTTATGGTGCAGGTTTAAGATCATGTTGGGTGGCCCAGCTGTTCCTCCTGTGCATTAGGAATGTCAGGCACTTCTTAAATCCAAGAGCAATAGCTCTTTCCCTTATGATCCAGCTCAGAAGATGTTACAGTCAGTTGGACCAAAAGTTGAGTAGGGCCATAAACCAAAGCTGGGCTTTTCTTCTTCCAGTTTGCATGCTTTCTGTGGTTTATAATGTGATTGGTAACCAGGAAAGCTCAATATAACCAGCTCATTTCATCTGGGTTAAAATGTATGCAAAATTATAAACACTGGCAGCAGCCTCAGCTGAGGAGAGGCACCATGTTTATTCAAGAATATGGCATGATGGTAATCCAGCTCCTGGCATATGATACATTTCTTAAGGCCAAAAATCAAATGACCCACGTTAGAAGTCTTATGAAAGCCTCAGGCATGTAGTGCTTATTTGATTTTTAGGAGAAATCACAAGAAATGTTGGTGAGTAAAGGGGGAAAGTGCAGAGAGGGTTAAAAAAAACTTGTTAACATGAAATCAATTTCAGAGACTTTTTAATCTTTGGAAAAGTGATATTACTGGACCAAATGATAGTCCCTCTATAAAGAAAACACTCTACCGCTTCTCAAAGTATTTCTTAATATGCATCTAAAGTTTCGTTGTTAAAGAGTCAAATTTTCCAAATTTTTTTTTCTCTGGAAAAGTATTACTTCATGGTTCCCAAGTTTCCAATCACTTAACATATGAAACATTGAAGTTTAAGAGTCAGATGCTCCAAGTGAAAAGCATCTGTTTGATGTAGGCAAGGTCTCTGACAAATTCAGTGTTAAAAGGCTCTTTGAGCTGCTCTTTGAAAATATATCACTTTATAATAAATCTCTGGGCTCTGACACACTCAGTGATGAGGTCTGCTTTTATAGACTTAGGCAGGAGGATCTGTTTCCCACACCTGGCTCTCTATGAGATGAGAGTGGCAAGTTTTAAAATCCAAATTAACACACAGCTTCAGGTTTAGGTGCTGACCTAAGTGCCTTTATTTTCTTTACATTCAGGACAAATATTCTCAGAAGACACCAAATTGTAAAAGATGCAAGGAGCAAAGGCTGCAGAAATATTATGACAGTTGCTGAGGCCGTGTCATCATGGCTTATGGATTTTGAGATAGTTGGTACAGTTATTTCAGCCACCGTGGGGACTGGTTGATTTGCACAGAGAATGCGCTCCATGTAGAATGTTCTCTTTCAGAGCTGCTTCAGAGCATGAAAGCTATAGTGAAAATGGATATCTTTCTCGACATGGAGGAGTATTGTAATGATAAATTAGACACCTAAAAGTAGCACACATCTTTTAAAAACTTGCATTATATGTTCACTATATAACCTTTATATACCATAGATAAACAAAAAGGAAGTGAATTTCACCATCTAGAAATAACCACTTTTGGCATACATTGATTTCTCTTACATAACATGGACTCCATGTTATTTTTTAATATTGTTTAAGATAGTGGTTTTGTCACATAATATATTAGGACCATCATTCAATCAATCTATTTCTCTCTCTCCCTCTCGCACTTTCTGTAGTGTGTGTGTTTATATTCATTTTAATGATTACATAATGTTCCATTATATGGATGGGTACCATCTCTTTCTAAAAGAAAGGCCAGACCTGTCTTCCCTGCACTGCTTTCAGCAACCAAAATCTAATAAACCACAGCAGAAATTGACACAACATTGTAAATCAACTATACTTTCATAAAATAAATCATATTTTTAAAAAATCTGATGAGTCAGCAAATTGCACCACAAATCATGAGCCAGACTGGGCTAGAGGCTGGTGCTGGACATTTTACTTTTGAATGTTAAATAAAAAACTTTAATTAAAAAAAAATAAACCATCACCCAGCCAAATAACTAGATGATCACCAATGATTTATGTAGACCCTCAAGCTTCTCTCCTATTTTATTTCCTTTCCCTCCCACCAAAAGAAACCACTATCATTAAGTTTCTGGGTTTCTATCATTCTCTTCCTTTTTAAAAAACAAACTACACACACACACACACACACGCACACACACACATGTGCATGAGAGGGTACAATATGTGGCCTATTTTCTCTGCTATTTGGCCTTTGTAAAAATAGGATCATCTTGTTTGTGGCTTTCTTTATCCCTTAGCATTATGAATGTTTTAGGATTCATCCATATTACTGAATGTAATTAATTCCTGTGTAATATTCCACAGTGTTGAAATATTCCTATTTATCCATTCTAATGTTGATGGACATTTGTGTTGTTAGGAATGTGTGTGTGTGTGTGTGTTGCTCTTATAAACACCACCGATGTGAATATTCATGTGCATGTGTCCTGACACATGAGCAAAAACATCAAGGAATGAAAATACTGGGTCATAGATTATGCTAATATTTGGCTGTACGATAAAATGTCAAATTATTTTCCAAAGTGGATTGTGCCAATTATGCTCCCACCCAAAGTACACAAAAGTGCATGAAAGTACTAGTTGCTCCATGTTCTTGACATGGAGGAGTATTATAATGATACTACTCATATCTTTTATTCATTTTCCCCTGGGTTTTTTCTTTTGTTTATTTAATTGCAGGCATTTAAAATAACACCTTCTGAGTTTGTTGCTGAATAACTGAGTGGCTAATATTTTCTTCCATTCTCTGTCCTACCATTTTACTCTCTGTGTGGTACCTTTTGATGAATAGAAACTCTTTGATTTTAATTTAGTCCAATTTAAAAATTTTCCCCTTCATGACTAGTACCTTTTGTGTAATACCAACTGTGTTCAAGAAATAGTTTTGCTTACTCTAAAGTCACAAGGATATTTTCCTATGTTTATTTCCAGAAGTAAACCAGTTAGACCTGTGTTTTGTTTAAAACTGATTTTTGTGTATGGTGTGATAGGACTCAAGGTTCACTTTTTTTCCATATGGGTATTCAATTTACCTAATCCCATCAACTGAAGTAACTATTATTTCCTCCCACACTGCTCTGTTATCTTTGTTATACTCTGGTGACCATACATATTTGAGCCTGTTTCTTTCCCTCTGTTCCACTGGCCTCTTCTTACGTCAGTGCCTCAAAGTATTAATTATTATCATTTTTATAATAGGACTTGAGGTCTGGTAGCATAAGTCTTCCAGTTTTTATTTCTTCTTAAAAATGGACTTGACTAGTATAGGTCCCCTGGATTTCCTTACAAATTTTAGAATCAGGATGTCAATATCCAAAAAAACAATTGACATTTTGATTGAAACTTTATTGAAACTATAGATCAATTTGGGGGAAATTGACACCACTACAATGACTTTTACTATACATGAACATGTTATATATCATTCCATTTATTTAGGATAATTTTAGTTTCTCTCAGTAATGTTTCTGGTTTCTTTCATTGTTTTTGGCTTTTAATGTAGAGGTAGTGTACATCTTTTACTATGTTTATTATATGTGCTGTTTGTTGCTCCTGCTGTAAAAGTAGTTTTAAAATTTACTTTTCTATTAGTTTATTCTAGTGTATAGAAATACAATTTGTTTTTATCAATCTGGGATGCAGCAAACTAGGTAAATTCACTTATTAATTCTAATAGTTTGGCTGTAAATCATTTGGGTTTTCTATGTTTAAAATCATTTTATCTGCAAAAATTGCACTTGTATTTCTTCCTCTCTAATTCTTATGCCTTTCATTTCTTTTTCTTGCCTTGTTGCACAGAGGAGAACCTCTATTCCAATATTGAATAAAAGTAACAAGAGTGGACAACCTTGTTTCCATTCCCAGCATCGGGAAATCTTTCAACAAATCACAACTAAATATAATGTAGATATTTTGTAGATACCTTTCATCAGATTAAGGAAGTTTCCTTCTATTCTTAGATTCTGAGTGTTTATCATGAACGGATATTGAATTTTATTTTTCTGTAACTATAAAGATGATGAAGATAAAAGAAAATCCACATGATTTTTCTCCCCTTTTCTCTTCATGTGGTAGATCACATTGATTGAGTTTTGAATTTTGAACCCCATTTGGTCATGATGCTCTATTCCTTTTATGTATTGCTGGATTTGGTTTGTTAATATTTTGTTTAGAATTTTCTTTATCTCTGTTCCTAAGATAAATTTGCCTGTAATTTTCCTATTTATAATGTTCTTATCAGGTTTTTCTATCAAAGTTTAATTACATTATAAAATAAGTTAGGAAGTGTTCCTTTTTTTCTATTCTCTAGAAGAGTTTTTATAATATTGGTTTTATTGCTTCCTTAAATGTCTGGGAGAATTCACAAGTGAAACTATCTGGGCTTAGAGTTTTCTTTTGGTGGAGATTATTTAAATATTTCAGATTTATTAGCATATAATTATTAATAATTGTCTCATTATGTTTTGAATATCTGTACAAAACATAGTGATGGCCTCTTTTACTAGAGGCTAATTTGAGCCCTTTCTCTCTTTCGCTCGCTCTCTCTCTCTCTCTCTCTCCCTGCTTTTAAAACTGATTGAGACATGCCTTAAGGTCCAGCATACTGTTGACTTTAGTAAATGTTCTATGTGCACTGCAAACAAATGTATATTTTGTTATTAGTTACTAGTTTATCCATTAAATCAAATTTCTTAATTGTTTTTTCAGATTTTCTATATATTTGCTGATATTTTTGATCTGCTTGTTCTACTTTATCTTTTTAAAAATTATATTAAAGCATTTAAAGATGAAATAATTTTTACATTTCACTTCCTCTCTATTAGATTATAAATTATGTATTATTTTACTATTTTTAATGATTACTTTAGATAATGCAATAGGTATCCTTGACTTATTACAACATTAATGTGGATTAATCCTTTTGCCATTTCCAAGACAATGCAAAAACTTTAGGGCCAATTTATTTACTCCTCTGACACCACTTTTGCTATTTTTAAAATGTATTTCCATTCTATGTGCATTTTAAGCTCTACAAGGCATTATTATTATCATCATTATTTAATATAGTCAGTATTTATTAAGATGTACATATTTACCCTTTTAATTGCTCTTTACCTCTTCCCGAATTTCCATGTGTCAATCCAGAATAAGCTTTCTTCTACCTAATGACATTTAAAATTTTTTTTCTTATTTATTTTTTTCTTCTTCTTTTTTTAAAGAAAAATTGATTTACAATGTTACATAAGTTTCAGGTATACAACATACTGATTCAATAATTTTTTTTAGATTATACTCCATTTAAAGTTATTATAAAATATTGGCTATATTGTCTGTGCTGTACAATATATCCTTGTGTCTTATTTATTTTATGCATAGTATTTTGTATCTGTTAATCCCCTACCCCTATCTTGCCCCTCCCTCCTTCCCTCTCCCCACTGGTAACCACTAGTTTATTCTTTGTATCTGCGAGTCTGTTTCTGTTTTATTATAATCATTTGTCTTATTTTTTAGATTCCACAGTGTTAATATATAGTATTTGTCTTTCTCTGTCTGACTTATTTCACTAAGCATGATACCCTCCATGACCATCCATATTATTGACAATGGAAAATTTCATTCTTTTTCATAGCTGAGTAACATTCACTTGTATATATATACCACCTCTTTATACATTTATATCTCTTTTTTTCAACGTCTTTATTGGAGTATAATTGCTTTACAATGGTGTGTTAGTTTCTGCTGTGTAACAAAGTGAAGCAGCTATATCAGATATATGTATATCCCCATATGCTCGCCCTGTTGCGTCTCCCTCCCACCTTCCCTATCCCACCCCTCTTGGTGGTAACAAAGCACTGACCTGATCTCCCTGTGCTATGTGGCTGCTTCCCACTAGCTATTTTACATTTGGTAGTGTATATATGTCAGTGCTACTCTCTCACTTCGTCCCAGGTTACCCTTCCCCCTCCCCATGTCCTCAAGTCCATTCTCTACGTCTGCATCTTTATTTCTGTCCTGCCCCTAGGTTCATTAGAACCTTTTTTTTTAAATGCCATATGTATGTATTAGCATATGGAATTTTTTTTTTCTATTTCTGACTTACTTCACTCTGTATGACAGACTCTAGGTCCATCCACCTTGCTACAAATAACTCAATTTCGTTTCTTTTTATGGCTGAGTAATATTCCATTGTATATATGTGCCTCATCATCTTTATCCATTCATCTGTTGATGGACACTTAGGTTGCTTCCATGTCCTGGCTATTGCAAATAGTGCTGCAATGAATATTGTGGTACATGACTCTTTTTGAATTATGGTTTTCTCAGGGTATATGCCCAGTAGTGGGATTGCTGGGTCATATGGTAGTTCTATTTTTAGTGTTTTAAGGAACCTCCATACTGTTCTCCATAGTGGCTGTATCAATTTATATTCCCACGAACAGTGCAAGAGGTTTCCCTTTTCTCCACACCCCCTCCATCATTTATTGTTTGTAGATTTTTTGATGACGGCCACTCTGTCTGGTATGAGGTGATGCCTCATTGTAGTTTTGATGTGCATTTCTTTAATAATTAGTGATGTTGAGCATCTTTTCATGTGTTTGTTGACAGTCTGTTTATCTTCTCTGGAGAAATATCTGTTTACATCTTCTGACCATTTTTGGATTGGGTTGTTTGTCTTTTTGATATTGAGCTGCATGAGCTCCTTACATATTTTGGAGATTAATCCTTTGTCAAGTTGCTTCGTGTGCAAATACTTTCTCCCATTGTGAGGGTTGTCTTTCCGTCTTGTTTGTAGTTTCCTTTGCTGTGCAAAAGTTTTAAATGTCATTAGGTCCCATTTGTTTATTTTTGTTTTTGTTTCCATTACTCTAGGTGGTGGGTCAAAAAGGATCTTGCTGTGATTTATGTCATAGAGTGTTCTGCCTATGTCCTTTAAGAGTCTTAGAGTGTCTGGCCTTACTTTTAGGTCTTTAATCCATTTTGAGCTTATTTTTGTGTATGGTGTTAGGGAGTGTTCTAATTTCATTCTTTTACATGTAGCTGTCCAGTTTTCCCAGCACCACTTACTGAAGAGATCATCTTTTCTCCATTGTATATCCTTGCCTCCTTTGTCATAGATGGGTGGGTGGGTTTATCTCATGGTTGGGTTTATCTCTGGGCTTTGTATCCTGTTCCATTGATCTATATTACTGTTTTTGTGCCAGAACCACACTGTCTTGATTAGAGTAGCTTTGTAGTATAGTCTGAAGAAAGGGAGCCTGATTCCTCCAGCTCCTCTTTTCATTCTCAAGATTGCTTTAGCTATTCGGGGTCTTTTGTGTTTCCATACAAATTGTGCAATTTTTTGTTCTAGTTCTTTGAAAAATGCCATTGATAGATTGACAGGGATTGCACTGAATCTGTAGATTGCTTTGGGTAGTAGAGTCATTTTCACAATGTTGATTCTTCCAATCCAAGAACATGGTATACTTCTCCATCTGTTTGTATCATCTTTAATTTCTTTCATCAGTGCCTTATAGTTTTCTGCATACAGGTCTTTTGTCTCCTTAAGTAGGTTTATTCCTAGGTATTTTATTCTTTTTGTTGCAATGGTAAATGGAAGTGTTTCCTTAATTTCTCTTTCAGATTTTTTCATCATTAGTGTATAGGCATGCAAGAGATTTCTCTGCATTAATTTTGTATGCTATTACTTTACCAGATTCATTGATTAGCTCTAGTAGTTTTCTAGTAGCATATTTAAGAGTCTCTGTGTATAGTATCATGTCTTCTGCCAACAGTGACAGTTTTACTTCTTCTTTTCTGATTTGGATTCCTTTTATTTCTTTTTCTTCTCTGATTCCTGTGGCTAAAAATTCCAAAACTATGTTTAATAATAGTGATGAGAGTGGGCAACCTTGTCATGTTCCTGATTTTAGAGGAAATGGTTTCAGTTTTTCACCATTGAGAGTGATGTTGGCTGTGGGTTTGTCATATATGGCCTTTATTATATTGAGGTAGGTTTCCTCTATGCCTACTTTCTGGAGAGATGTTATAAATCAGTGTTGAATTTTGTCAAAAGCTTTTTCTGCATCTATTGAGATTATCATATGTTTTTTTCTCTTTCAATTTGTTAATATGGTGTATCGCATTGATTGATTTGCACATATTGAAGAATCCTTGCACTCCTGGGATAAATGCCACTTGATCATGGTGTATGACCCTTTTAATGTGCTGTTGGATTCTGTTTGCTAGTATTTTGTTGAGAAATTTTGCATCTATGTTCATCAGTGTTATTGGCCTGTCATTTTCTTTTTTTGTGACTTCTTTGTCCGGTTTTGGTATCAGGGTGATGGTGGCTTTTTACAATGAGTTTGGGAGTGTTCCACCCTCTGCTCTCTTGTGGTAGAGTTTGAGAGGGATAGGTGTTAGCTTTTCTCTAAATGTTTGATAGAACTAACCTGTGAAGCCATCTGGTCCTGAGCTTTTGTTCACTGGAAGATTTTTAATCACAGTTTCAATTTCAGTGCTTGTGATTGGTCTGTTTATATTTTCTATTTCTTCCTGTTTCATTCTCAGAGGTTGTGCTTTTCTAAGAATTTGTCCATTTCTTCCCAGTTGTCCAATTTTTTGATATATAGTTGCTTGTAGTAATCTCTCATGATCCTTTGTATTTCTGCAGTCAGTGTTTACCTCTTCTTTTTCATTTCTAATTCTGTTGATTTGAGTCTTCTCTGTTTTTTTCTTGATGAGTCTGGCTAATGGTTTATCAATTTTGTTTATCTTTTCAAAGAACTAGCTTTTGGTTTTATTGATCTTTGTTTTCTTCATTTATATTTCATTTATTTCTGATCTGATCTTTATGATTTCTTTCCTTCTGCTAACTTTTTTTTTCTTTCTGTTGTTCTTTCTCTAGCTGCTTTAGGTGTAGGGTTAGATTGTTTATTTGAGATTTTTCTTCTTTCTTGAGCTGAGATTGCATTGCTATAAACTTCCCTCTTAGAACTGCTTTTGCCGCATCCCATAGGTTTTGGGTCGTCATGTTTCATTGTCATTTGTTTCTAGGTATGTTTTGATTTCCTCTTTGATTTCTTCAGCAATCTCTTGGCTATTTAGTAGTGTATTGTTTAGTTTCCAAGTGTTTGTATTTTTTACAGTTTTTTTCCTGTAATTGATATCTAGTCTTATAGCGTTGTGGTCAGAAAAGATACTTGATACGATTCAATTTTCTAAAATTTACCAAGGCTTGATTTGTGACTGAAGATATGATCTATCCTGGAGAATGTTCCATGAGTCCTTGAGAAGAAAGTGTATTCTGTTGTTTTTGGATGGATTGTCTTATAAATATCCATAAGTCCATCTTGTTTAATGTGTCATTTAAAGCTTGTGTTTCCTTATTTATTTTCATTTTGGATGATCTGTCCAATGGTGAAAGTGAGGTGTTAAAAGTCCTATACTATTATTGTGTTACTGTCGATTTCCCCTTTCATGGCTGTTAGCATATGCCTTATGTATTGAGGTGCTCCTATGTTGGGTGCATAAATATTTACAATTGTTATTTCTTGCATTGATCTCTTGATCATTATGTATTCTCCTTCTTTGTCTCTTGTAATAGTCTTTATTTTAAAATCTATTTGGTCTGATATGAGAATTGCTATTCCATCTTTCTTTTGATTTCCATTTGCATGGAATACCTTTTTCCATCCCCTCACTTTCAGTCTGTATGTGTTCCTAGGTATGAAGTTGTTCTCTTGTAAACAGCATATATACAGTCTTCTTTTTGTGTCCATTCAGCCAGTCTATGTCTTTTGGTTGGAGCATTTAATTCATTTACATTTAAGGTAGTTATCAATGTGTATGTCCCTATTATCATTTTCTTAATTGTTTTGGTTTTGTTATTGTAGGTCTTTTCCTTCTCCTGTGTTTTCTGCCTAGAGACATTCCTTTAGCATTTGTTGTAGAGCTGGTTTGGTGGTGCTGAATTCTCTTAGCTTTTGCTTGTCTGTAAAGTTTTTATTTCTCCATCAATTCTGAATGAGATCCTTGCTGGGTAGAGTAATCTTAGTTGTAGGTTTTTCCCTTTCATCGCTTTAAATATGTCCTGCCTCTCCCTTCTGGCTTGCAGAGTTTCTGCTGAAAGATCAGCTGTTAACCTTACGGGGATTCCCTTTTATGTTTTTTGTTGTTTTTCCCTTGCTATTTTTAATATTTTTTCTTTGTATTTAATTTTTGGTAGTTTGATTAATATGTGTCTTTGCATGTTTCTCCTTGTATTTATTCTGTATGGGACTTTCTGTGCTTCTTGGACATGACTGACTATTTCTTTTCCTATGTTAAGGAAGTTTTCAACTATAATCTCTTCAAATATTTTCTCAGACCCTTTCTTTTTCTCTTCTTCTTCTGGGACCCCTATAATTTGAATGTTGATGTGTTCAGTGTTGTCCCAGTGGTCTCTGAGACTGTCCTCAATTCTTTTCATTCTTTTTTCTTTATTTTGTTCTGTGGTAGTTATTTCCACTGTTTTATCTTCCAGGTCGTTTATCCATTATTCTGAGTCTGTTATTCTGCTATTGATTCCTTCTAGATAATTTTTAGTATCATTTATTGTGTTGTTCATCGTTGTTTGTTTGCTCTTTAGTTCTTCTAGGTCCTTGTTGATTGTTTCTTGTATTTTCCCCATTCTATTTCCAAGATTTTGGATCATCTTTACTATCATTACTCTGAATTCTTTTTCAGGTACACTGCCTATTTCCTCTTCATTTGTTTGCTCCAGTGGCTTTTTACCTTTCTCCTTCATCTGCTGCATATTTCTCTGTCTTCTCATTTTGCTTAACTTACTGTGATTGGGATCTCCTTTTCACAGGCTGCAGGTTTGTAGTTCCTGTTGTTTTTGGTGTCTGTCCCCAGTGGGTCAGGTTGGTTCAGTGGGTTGTGTAGGCTTCCTGGTGGAGGGTACTGGCTCCTGCGTTCTGGTTGGTGGGGCAGAATCTTATCTTTCTGGTGGGCAGGACTGCATCTGGTGGTGTGTTTTGGGGTGTCTGTGAACTTATTATGATTTTACACAGCCTCTCTTCTAATGGGTGTGGCTGTGTCCCTGTCTTGTTAGTTGTTTGGCAGGGGGCATCCAGCACTGGAGCTTGCTGGCTGTTGGGTGGAGCTGGATCTTAGCACTGAGACGGAGATCTCTGGGAGAGCACTCGCTGATTGATATTACGTGGAGCTGGGAGGTCTCTGGTGGTCCAATGTCCTGAACTTGGCTCTCCCACCTCAGAGGCTCAGGCCTGACACCAAGCCAGAGCATCAAGACCCTGTCAGCCACACGGCTCAGAAGAAAGGGAGAAAAGATAGGAAAATAAATAGTAATAATAATAAAAATTATTAAAATAGAAAAATAATAATAAAAAAAGAAGAGAGCAACAAAACCAATAAACAAATCCACCAATGATAACAAGTGCTAAGAACTAAACTAAGATAAACATAAAAATCAAAGAGAGATCAATCACAGAAAGCAAACCCCAGGTCTACAGTTGCTCCCAAAGTCCACTGCCTCAAGTTTGGGATGATTTGTTGTCTATTCAGGTATTCCACAGATGCAGGGTACATCAAGTTGATTGTAGGGATTTAATCTGCTCCTCCTGAAGCTACATGGAGAAATTTCCTTTCTCTTCTTTGTTCGCAGAGCTCCTGGCATTCAGCTTTGGTTTTGGCCCCACCTCTGCATGTAGGTTGACCTCAGGCATCTGTTCCTGCCCAGACAGGAGGGGGTTAAAGCAGCGGCTGATTAGGGAGCTCTTGCTCACTCAGACCAGGGGGAGAGAGGGGTATGGTAGTCATAATTGGAATGTGTGGCGATCCTGGGGTGGCAGAGGCCTGCGTGACGTTGCAACAGCCTGAGGTGCACTATGTGCTCTCCTGGGGATGTTGTCCCTGGATCACGGGACCCTGGCAGTGGCGGGCTGCACAGGCTCCTGGAGTAGGGGTGTGAATAGTGACCTGTGCTTGCACACAGGATTCTTGGTGGCTGCAGCAGCAGTGTTAGTGTTTCATGCCCATCTCTGGGGTCTGTGGCTCATGCCCATCTCTGGAGCTTGTTTAGGTGGTACTTCACCTTCTGTGGGCAGATGGGGAAGGAATCCCCTCTCCTCACGTACCCTGAAACAATGGTCTCTTGCCTCTTCAGCAGGTCCAGAGATTTTCCTGGACTCCCTCCTGGCTAGCTGTGGTGTACTAGCCCCCTCAGGCTGTATTCACGCAGCCAACCCCAGTCCTCTCCTTGGGATCTGAACTCTGTAGCCTCAGCTCCCAGCCCCCACCCGCCCCGGTAGGTGAGCAGACAAGCCTCTCGGGCTGGTGAGTGTTGGTCAGCACCGCTCCTCTCTGCGGGAATCTCTCCACTTTGCCCTCTGCATCCCTGTTGCTGAGCTCTCCCCATTGGCTTCAAAGCCCCCCCTCTGCCCACCCCCTGTCTCCACCAGTGAAGGAGCTTCCTAGTGTGTGGAAACTTTTCCTTCTTCACAGCTCCCTCCCAGAGGTGCAGGTCCCGTCCCTATTCTTTTGTCTCTCTTTTTTCTTTTGCCCTACCCAGGTACGTGGGGATTTTCTTGCCTTTTGGAAAGTCTGAGGTCTTCTGCCAGCGTTCAGTAGGTGTTCTGTAGGAGTTGTTCCACATGTAGATGTATTTTTGATGTACTTGTGGGGAGGAAGGTGATCTCCACGTCTTACTCCTCCACCATCTTTAAGTTTCCCCTCTAAAACCTTTTTTAAATCGTTGCTTTCAAGTTAGTCAACTGATGACGATTTCTTTAAGTTTCTCACTTGGGAGGGGAGTATGGTAGATGGTCTGAAAATGTCTTTATTTTGCTTTTATGTTTAAGAATACATATACTGCATATATAATTCTAGGTTGGCACTTATTTTCTTTCAGCACTTTGTATAATTCCATTGACTTTTATATTCTGTTATTTCTGTTGAGAAGTCAATTTTAATTTCATTGTTTTTTTTTAAGAATAATGAGTATTTTTCCCCCTAACTTCTATTAAGATTTTTCTCTTCATATTTTGTTTTCAGCTGTTTTAATATGACAGTGTTAGTTGTGAATTTCTGCCATTCTGCTTGGTGTTCATAGTGCTTCTTGAATTTCTGTATTGATGTCTTTCTCAGCTCTCGTCTCTTCAACACTTATTTCTGTCTTGTTTTCTCAGTTTTTTCTTCTGGAATTCCATTTTACACAGGTTAATCCTTTTCACTGTGTGCCATACATTTTACCTCCTTTTCTGTGTTATTATTATTTTTGTCCCTATGATTCAGTTTGGATATTTTCTACTGACCATCTTCCAGTTTGCCAACACTTTTACAGCTGCATTGAATCTCCTTTTAAGCACATTTATCAAATTTTTAATTTGGGGTATGATTTTTTCAGTTTGGGAATTTAAATTTTCTTTAAATAAATAAATAAATAAATAAATAAATAAATAAATAAATAGCAATTCTCTGCTAGTATTCTTGATCTTGTAATTACAACTAATTCAACAGTGATACCCAAAAACTCCAATTTTCTCTTGTGCCTCTGTTTCTACTGTCGATTTTTTCTCTTGATTTTCACTTGTTTGGTTTTGTCTCTTGTAATGCCTTTTATTTCAAGGAAAAACTTGAGAAATAATTTGAAACTTTGGATGATGTTATCTTTGTTCAGAGAGTTAACTTTATTCTAATTGGCAGTTAATCTAGGGCAATAGTATCATAATTAAATCATATATTAAGGATATTTAATTATGTCAAATATTAAATATTAGAGTTCTCAGCCTTTCTGAGGCTTCAGCTACAGAGAGTTGATTCCTAGCACTAGTGTGGATCCCTTCAAGGATCTAAGTGACAATTTTATATGTTCAAAAAAGCCCTACCTCCATGGTAGTTTCTAAACTAAAAGTTTTATTCCCAAACCCAGGAAGATTGAAAGAAGCTTTGTTCACTTTAGTGGCTTCTTCACTCATGTCTTTCAAATTAGCAAAGATCTTACGAGGAGACATGTAGATAAATGTTGCACTCATTTCTCTGCCTCTCCCTTCTGTATTGTATCTTGGCTCATCACATTCCTCTGCCTTGGTAGTCCTCCAGTGTTTTAGAACTAACATTTAAATTTGTCCAGTGTTTCTAGTTGTTCTCAGATGGATGGTTGTGCTGCCATAAGCTATTACTATGTTTTAAAATATGAATGGGGCTTCCCTGGTGGCGCAGTTGTTGAGAGTCCACCTGCCGATGCAGGGGACACGGGTTTGTGCCCCGGTCCGGGAGGATCCCACATGCCACGGAGCAGCTGGGCCCGTAGGCCATGGCCGCTGGGCCTGCGCGTCTGGAGCCTGTGCTCCACAACGGGAGAGGCTGCAACAGTTAGAGGCCCACGTACCAAAAAAAAAAAAAAAAGAATTACTGAAATACTTCAAAGCACAGAAAAAATGCAAAAAGAATGATATTATAAGATTTAACATGAAAAACTTTGAAAATAGAAAGCCTAAGGTGAGAATATGTTTCAGAGGAATAAATAAAACCCATGAAGGAGGGAAAATGATTTAATATGGGAAATTCATAAAGGAAAAAATGATTTTCTCTATATTGAAGAAAGAGCTGACTCTAAAGCTTAGACACACTCATTGTATTCCAGGATGGGATGAGACAAGACCTATCTTGTCATATATGGAACAGAATTTCTGAACTCAAAGGTTATAAAGAAAAATATTCCAAGCTTCCAAGCAAAAGGAGCTTACCAGCCATCAAGGAATGCTAATTAAAGCCACAAAGAGTTGCCACATTCTTTGATCATAATAATTAAAATAATTAAAAGGTGATTCTCTTCTCTGTAAAATAATTAAGATTTTAAGTCATAAAACTTAAAAATTAAGAAACATGCCCTTTAGGAATCCTTGGATAAAAAAGAAAACATCAAAAAAGACTATAAAACAAGATAGAAAGTGATGGAAAGGAGAATACATTATATCAGAGTCCATGGAGCTCAGTAATACTGTATTCAGAGGAAAAGGAATAGCTTTAAATGTCTTCCTCATTAGAGAAAAAAAGATGAAAAATTAAGAAATTAGTTGTCATCAAACCCCACCATAACATGGTAAGTAAGGTTCAAAACATTCAATTACATTTTTACATAATTATTGAAATGACCTGGATGAGCCTATACATCAGTTATGGTCCAGCAATAAAATGTAAATTCCTCATGGTCCTGTTTATGACTTGTCACCACTTGGTAGTGATTATCTGCTCAGGCTTAGATATCAATGGGGAGAATTTTCGACTGTGTTGCTAGCTAGGACTCCAGGACAAGAGTCATAATTTGAGAACTATTATAGTTAGTTGGCTTCATTTCTGGAGTTGATCCAGGGAAGAATGTGTTAGGAAATTACTATGATACTACCTACTACCTCAGGAAGAAAAAGATGTGGGTAGTGGTAGGGACATGGTAGTGGGACCATTTCTGAGATTTAAGTTAGAGTAAACTTTAAATTGTGAATATTCTTTAAAAGTTATAAGGTCACTGATTTAATTAATCAAGCTAGTTTTAGTCATATTCATTAGTTTTCACATATTCCAATTTTTAAGTGAAAATGATCATTTATGTATATCAGCTACTTTGTTTCGTTGAGTTGTCTTCCATATTTTTCTTTCCTTTTAATCACTGCTGCATGTATCTCCAGAGCCAGAATCTTTCAAAAGCCAGCCTATATCCAGGTCGCCATCACAGTTATTGACAAAAGGGTCAGCTCTAACAGCAGAACATTTATTATTGGCAATGGTGTCAGAAAGAGAAACTGCATTTTCAGACCACCAGTTGGGTGGAGAGAGAAAGATTTAGATACATCACCATTTTTTTTTCCCCCGGGCACATCTGACAGTGTTTCTGGTCAGTTGAAAATATATTTTTTTCCTGGAAAGTCCTGTAAAAGTAGCTAGAAAAAACTTCTGATTAGTTGGTCCTTTTATTTAACTTAGATTTACATTGCCAAGGCAAATATTAACTATACTTACTAACTTTGGCAAAATCACTTCATAGACTCTCCAAAGTAGAATTCATCCTCACCTGATGGCTTTATACCTATAGCTCCAGCCTGACCCCATTGTCTTTGGGCCTGTCTCCTTTGTAACACTGGATATGAATGTTTGATTGGGTTGGGGTGTAGACAGTCTGGAGTAGTGTGGGTGGGATCCTGAACAAACCCGGGCTTTTAGATGTTCTTTTCTCCTATTCATTTTTTTAAAGGTCAGTGTGTGATCCACTTTAATGCCTCCTTTGCATTTTACAATGCCTGTGTGAGCTCCAGAAGGGAGCACGTTTATTGTTCATGCCATCCAATTTAGATTCTCCTAGAGCAAATGATTACAACAACTCAGAGGAAAAAAACTGGAAAATAAGTCCCTGAAGTAAAACTGGTCATGGGGCCAAAACAGTAGTGCCAATTATGATTTCAGTCCCTTAGCCCCGTTACTTTGCCAACAGCATTTTAAAACATATATAATTTATTGTTTGCTTGGGTGGGCATATTAAACAATATTTTTTCTTAATCAGCCTGTTGTCTTTGTGTTAAAAGTTAATATTGAAAGTTTCAATTCACTTTTGCTAATTTTATGTGTTTTGTTCTTAAATAAAGAGTGTTAATGGCAATAAATTAGGCAAAGGGATGCCTGGCAGGCTGACGTAGCATGGGTGTGGCCCTGGGATATACATCACACTTTCTATGATTTTCTAGCTCATGTTCCTTTCCTGATTACATGGATTAAACACAGCAAGCCAATCACTCAAACAGTAGAGGCTTATTACATTCTTCTTATGTTGAAGTCTGGGATCCAGGTCTCATGAAAGCCTTGAAGTGAAGAATATGATACCTATTGCTACATCAAGGAGTTTTTGAAGAGATGAATCATAAACCAATAAGTGTTAAGTTGTGGTAAAATAGATATACAATAGTCTATTGTAAAATGACAAAAATAATTTTGTGCAAAGCAGTGCCTGATTGTTAAATAAACTGCGTATGCAAGTATTGGGATAAAATTAAAAGTGTGCAGAAGATAAATAATTGTGTGAACATGGTATCTATTATTGGTTGTGTCAGAGAAGGATCAAAGTAGATTTATGGATGAATTACTTAAGGCTGGAAAAATACTACCCCAACTATTCTTTGAAAATAAACTTCAAAGTTGCAAGAAAACTATTTTTTTTATGAAGTTACCTATGAGCATTCATAAACCTTGGCATTTCTTCTTAAACCAGTGCATGAATTCTTTTTTTGTATTTCCCAAACTCAGAGGAATCTTCTGGGGTGACACAATCTGAGTCAAGAAAACACAGGATCGTTTCAAACACAGCCTTCGTTAAGACCCCAGCAACAAACCGCTTTCTTATTGATATCAAAGTGTACCCATCACATAAACTTAGGACATTCTCCAAAGAGCTAATGACATAGAAGTTCTGGCCAAAGTCAATAACAACAACAAAATAGCCTGCCAGCCTGAGTCAACCCTTTTCTTCTTAAGTACGGAAATTAAATAGTTCAAGCTTGGATGAAGCCCCAGCAAGTTCAGCCTTTGCCAAACCAAGAAGGCTGAAAAGTGGACAAGATATGCCTCTGTTTATTTGTTAAATGTAACTATGCCTAGAGGCAGCTAGGAAATTAAAATCCCTTAAATGCCTCATGTTAAAGTCTACCTCCTTTACTTGTGGTATGTCATATATAGAATATCCTTTTGAGGGCCTCTCGTCCATTCATTCAATCATTCATTCACTAAATATTTGCTCCCATTTTACAGACGAGGAAACAGGCTCCTGGAGAATAAGCTTCAACAAGTCATTTGCCTGAGATCACCCAGCCAGCTAATAAATTGTAAAGAAGAGATTTGAAGCTAGACGGATATGACCCCAAACTCATGTTCTTTCAACCATTCTGAGGCTCTGAAACCTAAGCTCCATCAGAATCATCTGGGGTCCCCATATATATTTCTGAATTCCATTCTGGATTATTTAAAAAAGAATTTTTTGTGCTGGGGCCCAGGAATCTATTTTAACAAGGGTTCCACGTGATTTTTGATATGTAGCTAGGTTAGGAATAACTAAAACACAACACACTAGTTTTCCAAGTCATAATACAGTAACTGGTCCAAAACGCTTAATAAATAGTCATTCATTTGACAAATATTTATTAAGTATCTACTATGTCTTTGACGTTGTTATAGGCATGGCAGTTGCAAAAATTCCAGCTCTCATGAAGCTTCCATTCTAGTGTGGGTGTAGAGGGAGGTCACAGGAGACGACAAAAACATGACAAATAAGCAAATTACGTGTCATATGACGAGATGGTAAGGGCTAAGGAAAATAGTAGCGAAGTGTAAGGGGATCAGTGGCGGGTAGGTCAGGGTTGTTTTCCCCGTCAAGGCGATATTTAAAGGTGATGAGGAATGAGCCATGTGCATCTCTGTGAATATTAACCAGGCAGATGGACCAGCTAGTACAGAGGCCCTAGGGCAGGTATGTGCCAGGGGCATCCAAGGAATACCAAGGAGGCCAGTGTGGGTAGAGGGAGGGAGCAAGAGAGAGGAGTAAAATTTGAAGTCAGAAACGCAAGGAGGGGAAGGACCAGGTGAACTTGTGTTGGGTCTTACAGGTCACTGTTAAGTGCTTTCACTCTAAATGAAATGGGAAACAATTGTCAGGTTTGGGACAAAAAAGTTATATAAATGAAAAACAAAGAATTCTGTTTGCAAAGGCCAGAAAAATATTTGGAAAGCTCTGTAGTGCAGACTACATTGAAAAGGCAGGTGTTTTTCTACATTATTCCAGGAAAATGGTTACAATTTCACATGAAAGGAGGCTTCATGACTCTTTTCTTTTCTTTTTTTTATTGAAGTACAGTTGGTGTACAATGTTGTGTTAGTTTCAGGTATGCAACCAAGTGATTCAGTTATGTGTGTGTGTGTGTGTGTGTGTGTGTGTATGTATATATACATATGTATATATTCCTTTTCAGATTCTTTTGCTTATAAGTTATTACTAGATACTGAGTATAGTTCTCTGCGAGGCTTCATTATTCTTTAGTCACCTAACCACTCTATTCAACCATTCATTAGCTAAAGATTTATTAAATTCACAGCCTACCCTGTGTGAGGTGCTATGCTAAGCGCAGAGGGCTTCATGGATTTATGCTCCCAGGCCTCAGTAGCAGTGTATGTGGTCCAAGCTGCTTGTGAAGCAATCGTTTATTTCCAACATAATTACTTCCATTGCAGTTAAACCCCCTTTGGCCGATTGTCAGTAGGTGATGTCATCAGTCAAAATGGTCACCAGTTCTGTGTCTGTGACAAGCTATGGCTGGCAGTCTCTTCCAAAGTTTTATAGGGAAGGAAATGTGTTGTATGCACAAGTTTATCTTAATGGGAAGACTGGAGATTATTGGCAGAGAAGAAAGAGTATCAGAAATTGGAGGGCAAAGGCAGTAGAAGGTGAGAACTTTCTCTTGTTTCCTGAGGTTGAAGGTGGGGGAGATGGAGAAGGTGCTGCTCAGAGCTTTTGGGGATTAGAGGCGAAACATTAGTCAAAGTAGTTGCTTTTACGTACATAGTATATATTTTAAACTTATCGCCATTGAAAGGGAAAATACTTTGGAGGAATAGCAAAACATAGAACGAAGACATGCCAAAGAAAAAAAAGCTGAACATGGTGACTAATTCTTTTCAGATGATTCAGCTTGCAGACTTCACAGGTAGTGGAAATAGTGTGGTAATGCACAACGTCACAGAATGGTAGTCACATCAGCTTTCTTACTCAGGAGGGAAAAATGGACAGGAATCAAAAATCTGATTAATATCTTAACTATACTTTAATACAAGGATATTTTAGGGGCCAAATTTAAGAGATTTTTCTTAGTGCTTTACCTCCAGGCCAATGCTATGCTATGCTAACCTTATGGCATAATTATTTTGTTTCATAAATATGTCAGCCTAAGGGATGATTGGGATACATCCTACCTCCCCATTCAATTTTTTATTCCTAAGAATTTAAGCTGATAAATGGAATTTTTACTTTTTACAAGGGATCTTGATTATAAATATATCACACATCATAATTATAAATATATCATACTATGAAGAAGCAGAAAATCTCTCTGATATAGAAGTCATCATTTTCTAAATGTGTTCTTGCCATTTTATTTTCAAGAATAGAGAAAAATAGAGATGCAACTAAAAATCATAAAGGTACCAAACTACTATCTTCCTGAAGTGGCAAAGGTATACATGATTATTTTTTAAAAAATGACTTAGATTCCTATCTCATAATGCTTGGTTGAAGGTTTAAGTCCAATAGCTTATGAGTCTCAAGCTTACATATTGCTGATGGAAAATGGAACACAAAGGCTAAATTTAGACCTCCCTCAAGTCACCAGCTGGGTCCCGATGGAGGAGCAGCAACGTAGAACCAAAACCGACCCTTCTCTCAGCCACAGGTGCTGGGCAGGGGCGCAATAAGGAAAAACAAACAAAAAAGAAAAGCTCACCCTGTCTCGGTATACTTGCGGCTACCCTTTGTTCATGTATTAGGCAATTTTAAATAACATTTTATAAAGATTCTGTTGACTTTTCCAGAAACAGTGAGACCTTGAAGAGTTTCCTCTTGAGAACTAACCTCTGCTAATCCCCACAGCATGAGTGGGGTTGAATTTAGGTTCACTGATTCATGCTTGTTAAAGCGTTTCCCTTCTGAAGGCATTTTTCCTTAGGCATTTTCTATATTCCTAGCTAGGAAGCCAGTTCCATGAGATTAAAAGATTATAGTCTTTTTCTCTTTGACTTTCTGACTGTATGTTAAAAAGCATTTGAAAAATATTGTCAATTAAAAGACCATACACGTAATTTAGAAATATGGAATTTGATTAGCCAATGTTTGTCTTTAACAGTTTATAAAACTGAAATGCTAGTCCCTTTCTTCCCTTACTAGACGCATATTAAGATCACACTGGCCTGATCGGACCATTTGTCCCAGTGTAGTAATGTGTGGCCACCTGCCAAGAAATGATGCCCAGGGCCACAAGTAAACCAGTGCTAAACTTCTAAAATCTCTTAAAAAAGAGCATGATTCTAGTGTCAAGAATGAGGTTGAACTTCAGGCGTGGAGGAATGAAGAGATCAGCAAACTCTCTCTCCCTAAAACAACTATAAAGCTAAACAAATTTGACAAAAACAATCATTCTAGTGATCTGGAAATCTACCAAAGCAGTCTGTGAAAACCAGCAGCTTTGCTGTTGGAGGCGCTGACTTTATTTAGAGTGAAAGGAGGAAGACCCACAACCAGAAGCAAATGAGAAAAGCCTGCAGCTCTCCTAATCTGAGGTTGAAGCCTTTGTTGGGATGTGAGTGGAATACCAGAGGACTAGACAGGGAGATCCCGGAAATGAGATGGCCATGGAAGACCTTGATAAACATTCCATACATCCCAGGCTGGAAGCTTGTGTACTTGTGAAGTGGACACCTGAGAATGCCCTGCAGAAAGTAAGAACTGAGGCAGACTTGAAAACGGCCTGTATTTGGAATGTACTCCCCAAACCAAACACAGATCCACTAACAGAGAGTAGAAGCCTGATAGACTTGAGGTGTTTGGGCACAATTTGTGAACAATTATTAACTGACCACTAAGTTGTGCAGATACAGGGGTTACCTCTAGGAAACCAGTTTGAAAATGGAATTAAACATTGAACAAAAAAAAATCTGAGCAGAGACAGACAGTAACCACACACTACAGGGATGATAGTTTCTGCTGATTAAGTCTAGGCTAGTTAAGAAAAATTTAATTTAATTTAGTTTAAAAGGAAGTGAAAATTTAAAACTCAGCAAGAAAAAAAAAACCCTCAGGAGAAAAAAAACCAACAAAATATTAGAACCAAAGTTGTGTTATATTACCTAAAATGTCCAATTTTCAACTAAAAAATTATGTGACATGCAAAAAAGTAGAAAATATGACCCATACTCAGAATGGAAAAAAAGCAGTCAATGAAAACAAACTCTGAGAAGCCCTATATAAGTTAGACTTAGCAGACAAAGACTTCAAAGGGTCAATTATTAATATGTTCAAAGAACATATTAAGGAACTGACAGAGAATATGCTGACAATGACTCGGTAATATAGGGACCATTGATAAGTCAGATCTATTTAAAAATACCAGATGAAAATTCTAGAGTTGAAAAATACAGTAGCCAAAATGAAATATTCAATAGATGAGCTCTACAGCAGATTTCAGATGAATGAAAAAAGAATTATTGAACTTGAAGATGAATCAATAGTTTATCCAGTCTGAAGAACAGAGAGAAAAAATTTGAAGGTAAGCTGAACGGTGCCTCAGAGACCTGAGAGCCACCACCAATCATATCAACCTATGTGTAGTAAGGAGTCCCAGTGGAAGTAGACAAAAAGGGACAGAACAAATACTTGAAAAAATAATGGCTGAAAATTCCCCAAACTTTATGAAAAAATATTTATTAATAGATCTAAGAAGTTCAATGAATCCCAAATAGGGTAAACATAAAAAGGTCCTTACCTACATACAACATGGTCAAAATGTTGAAAGCCAAAGAAAAAGAGAACATAGAGAGGAAAACAACTCTAGTGTCAGAAGCTTAAACGCCTAGCAGATGCATCATCGATCAAGGAGGCTGGGGTGGATTTCACTTTGTGAAACTGTTTACCCAGACTTTGCACTAAATACAAGTGAAGACTTGGAGTCCCACCTTTCATTCCAATACTTTGATGCATACCTTTGAGTAAAGGTTCTATATATATCCTTAGATATATGTGAAAAATGGATTAATGATAAAGGCTATATCCAACTTGATCTTGATCAAGAAACCTGATCAATACCAACAATGCTGATTATTTTAGCAATGTTCTAAGGAGTGAAAATTCTATCAAGAGCTGTACGAGAATCCTAGGAAGGATGCCTTGGTAACCACAGGCATCCTATTCTCCCACAGATGACAATAATAGAAAAATATCAATTCTGGATGGTCTAAACAGGTAAGAAGAGTATAGCCACACTTTTCCCCATGTTGTTAGAGTTTAAGGACCCTGGAAATTGAAAACCTGCATCTAAATGGGTGGATGGAATATGAGAGCAAAGTGTACAGCTGGTTTCAAATAAAAAGAGAAGCTTTGGAATTAACAAAATGCTCAAGGTCAAGTCTGTACCTCCTTGTTCAATATTAACAAGCAAACAAAGAGCAAAGTTCTCTGATTTTTAATACCATGTGTTCAGATTATTTAGTATATTTTGCTCTCCACATGAGCTCCCTTTCTGGATAATTGGAAGGTTAAGTAATTGCCTAGAAAAGGTAAACATTTGTTAAAGTCCATCAGAGGAGGCCTAACTTATTTGATTCAACTGCAATAAAGTAGTAGTTTGTATCAGCATAAAATCCTTCTTGTACCTATCGTATGATGTCATGTAGAACTGCCAACATACACTTTTCTGATGTAAGACTTTTTCAATATACTTCATTCCAAACCAGCACCCACGTTGTGATATCATTTTTCCCCTCAACTCTGAATAAATAAATAAATAAAATTGTGTTGACTTTGATTTATTTGTGTTTTTCTTAGGCACCTGATGACGACAGCTTAGGAAGATTCACTTTACTGTTGTGATAGAATTTAAATGACTAAGGACAGGAGGTGGGACGTTTTCAATTCTAAACTAACAGACCTAATTCCTTTAGTATTTATGCTCTTATTTTGGGCGCATGATGTGCCACTGAACATGTGTTCCAAAGTATTCTTCCCTGTGTGTGTTCTTTATTCTAAAACAGAGTTCTTTCTCTGTGAGAAAGAGGACATTCTCCACACTCCCTTTCTGTGCTTTTTGAGTGTGTTTTACAAGCACTGCTGACTGACTAGCTGAAAAGAGATGGGGGGGGGGGTGGAATGTAGGTGTAGAATTTGACCCAGATCTAGAGAATGGAAGGATTTTGAATGAAAATGCAATGAAGTGAGATAGTGGAGTCAGTGATATCAGGCACTGAAAACAGCATGCCCAAACAGATGCCAGAAGGAAAGCAGACAGGTTACCTAGGGGATCAGCAGCCTGACTAATCCATCAGAGAGTGGGGTACACGAAAAGACCCGGAAATTATAAAATAGAAAAAGTGGTTCTCACCATTTACCTGAGGAAAACTTGAAGCACGAAAGACTTAGTTTTGTATGTTTTAGGACCTAAGTGGAATTAATCAGCATCTTTCAGGAGGCGAGTTCTATTCCCTATGTTGCATTTCAAGGATACATGGTCTTCCAGAGCAGGCCAAGGGATGGATTTTCCTGACATTATTAGGTGAGATGATCCATAAGGACTCTCTAAAAGTTCACATGCCCTCCTCTTATATCAGGTTTTAAAAAATGATTTTAATCATTATTATGAGTCTTACATACTATTCTTCACAGGGTTACTCTCCTTTCTTCAGTATTGTCCCATCAATAAGTTATTTTTCCTAAATCATTCCTATTGCCCCTTCAGTCTCATGAAAACCTTTACATAAATCTAAAGGAAAATACTGGGATTTTCAAAAATGGTTTTCAGCATATGTTCTCTATTTGGACCCCAATGCCCTTTCCTGACTCCACCCACACTTCTCTTCTTACTTTTGGAAAATTTCTTAGGAAAAGGAATGCCAGACTTTCCTGACTGCTCTTACCCACAGCAAGCTTTCCCTAATTTCAAATGTCCTTGGCTCCAATGTCTGTAACTCTACCACACTGACTCAGCTTTCCTTGTGGGCTGCTGGGTAATTATTCTCCAAATGTTTCAGGGACATCCTTTCAGTCTCCTATTGTGTCCCATGTTCCTCAAGGGCAAGGACTGTGTCCTCCACTTCTTATGTGTATCCAATGTAATCTCATATGGTTTCAACATGATTATTAAACAAGTGCACCAACAAGGGAAAAGCATCTATAATTTTCTACATATTCAGAAACATGGACTATATTGTATTAACTTTTACCTCTATTCTTCTCATCAGATTTAAGTAGATTTTCCATTATTAAATGAATGCAGCAAAGTCAAAGAACATTTTCTTCTAAAAGCAAATTATTAATATTTCATAAATCTTACAGATATTTCCATAGAGTAGGTCAAGAATATACTACCTATTAAGGTAAGCTACAGGTAAATAAAATTATATGCTTCTTCTCAAGTTATTAACCATTATAAATATTAAAATATTAATATAAAATTCAACATAATATGAAAATATAGCATTGAATATATTGTAAATTAAAAATAATATGAAAAATACTAAACTCATCTTAAGGCTCAGGATCCCAGAATCTAGCTTTACTCTTTGCCCCCAAGACACTACTCCAACTAAAACAGAATTTTGCACACTTGAAATTTATCTTTCAGCTGCTACTTTCTGCTGCTACATTTTGAAAAGTGAAATTGGGTGTTTTCCATCAGAGAATTGGAGCAAGCAAAATCAAAGATATCACCTGTGATCTTTCATCTTAACTAGTAGAAAAGAATAATCCTTATGTAATTTTTGAAACATTTACGTTATAGAATATATAAAATAATGTTTACTGCAGCCCCCCTCCCCGCTTTGGAGCTGAGTATTTTCCTCCCCAATTTGCCTCTCACTCAGTCAATTCATCTTTCAGCTGGGCCCTCTTGAAGAAACAAAACATTAATTGGACTTGCCATTGTGTCTTGGGCTATTTTGGTGACAATTTTCTGTGACAGGGAAAGAGAGCTGCTAATTCATTGCTTCAGGAAATGAAGGCCTAATAGCCTCACATCTGGTAAATTATGCCCTTCCTGCTTCTTGAGGCAGCAGCAGTACACGCAGCGCTATTTGGAATTAGGAAAAGGCAGTGAAGGAAATCAATTTTTACATTTGCGGTGGACTCAAAAAAAACGATTTAAATGCCAAGAACATTTTCTTTATAAAAGCATCCATTGTCTAAGACATAGAATTGAGTCAGCCAGAGGATAAATTCAGCGAAAACCCTTCCAGTATCATAATGAAAACTCTGAGAGGTTGTTGTGGACTTACAGCACACGGCATAGCTTCTTGCCCCAGGGGGTGGGACCATGTGTAAATTACCATATTTGCACAAATGTACTGATACAGTCTTCAAGGCCTCGGAGGGAAAAGACAAATAAAGACTGGTTTTGTTCTGAGTGAGGATCATGTTGCCTATTGGATGGGAAATTCAGTTCAGCCTCACGTTTCCGTAACACCTAGACAGATCAGTTTGCAAAAGAAGTAAAGACAGAGAGGAATGTGGAAGGCAGTGCCCTAGAGGACATATCCAGGACATAGCAGCCTTCACTATGAAGAATTACAAGTGCTCAGGTAGAGAAACTGAGATGTCGCACCCCAGTTGTTGTCCTGATGGTGGGGTTGGTGGTGAATGGCTTTTATCCCACCAATACCAAGTCGCACCGTGGACCTGTGAAATGACTATCATATTTGTTCCCGTCCAGTTCCCCAGGGAAAATGAACTCTGATAACCAGGCAAATTGGAGGACTTCAGGTGGTACATATAAAAGGTCTGGTTAAAATAAATCTAACATCTGAGAAGGGCATTGGTCCTTGGAGGCAGAGGCTCTTTCTACCCTGGCAGAATAGTGACAGCACAGAACAGCATAAGACTTCCTTCCCCCTAATCCTCTGTAATCCCCAATTGGAACAATTAATTTTACAAGGGGGTCAAGCTCCTTTTCTCTGGTATTTCTATGGAGAGCTTTATGAGGTGGACATGTGTCCATTATGATACATTTTGACAGCTCCTTTCACCTACTGTTGAGAATACTCATTGATTTTGGTCAGTACATTTTGGTGTTGCAAATGGAGTGTAGCTGCAGTGTTCCCTTGATCATAGAAAACAGCGTGGGCTTGGGGAGGGAGGGAGAAAGGGAGAGTGAGGCTGCAGGTTTAGAAATCATTCCACTTGTCTAAACCTGGGCTTTGTTCCATACAGCTGAGGTAGACGGGAACTGAGGTGAGAAGCACAGTGGGTTCAAGGCAGGATGCCACACTAGGATCAGCAATTCCAGTCAGAACTAAGAGATTTAGGAGAAGCACAGGCTTTTAGGCTCAGAAACTGCAAAACAAAAGAACAGAGCCTCATATGCTGTATCTGATGTGATTCCTCGGTTGCTTGACTGTTACTCACTAAATGACTCATGTTCAGATGACTATGCACTTGAAGGCATTTAACAAAATGGTTTCAGTAATCGATATATTCTATCTAACCTCATCTTTTAAAACCAGAAAGTTATCACCATGTTTTTTAAAAAATATTTTAGCAAAGCTTTGGAAATTAATTCACTGGTCTATATCCAGGAACAAATTTAGGGACTTTGAATAAGTTAAAGTCTTCCAGTTCTACTATTTTCAAGAAAAAAAAAAAAAAAAAAAAATATATATATATATATATATATATATATATATATATATATATATATATATATATATATATATATATATATAGTTTTGGAGAAGATGTGAGAAGGCAGAAAGATGCAACATATATAGCATGAAACATTATTCTCCCAAAGTTTAAATCTGTGATAACAAATTTTCAAATTGTTTTCACATTTATTATCTCATTTTATCTTCCCAGCTACCTTGTGATTTGACAGGTGCCAACACTCCCCTTTTGCACATAAGGAAATAGAGGCCTGGGTTGCGTGAGTCATTTTGCCAAGACTGCTAAGAAAGTAGAACTAGAACAGAGCCTAACCCTAGGCTCTTTTGCATAAACTACATTGCTGCCAGGTCTCACCTGTTTGAAGGGGAACCGGCCTCTTTTTGTCCAACGGACTCCTAATGTGTCCTAGTCATCTTAAGTGGTAGGAAGGGAGAGGAAAAAGAGTGTCAGGCCTGTTCAAAGCACTTTTATATGTAACAATTCATTTAATCATCACAACAAACTTATAACATATGTACTATTGCTTGTGGTATTTTACAGATGAGAAAATGATGCTCAAGGAGGATAAGGAATTTGCCCAAGTTCACACAGCTCCTAAGTGACAGAGCTGGGATGCTTGCATCCTTTGAAGGGATGCTTGCACCTGAGTCAGTGCTCTTACCCACCAAACTTTATTTGCTTTCTATATTCAGTCCAGCTCCTTTTTATCTCCCTTGATATTGAACACAATCTTCACCACTTGAAAAACACTTAATAAGTGAGTTACGGATTGGGAAAGAAAGGATGATACACTTTTGTCTACTTGCCTCTGGGCCTGGGGCTGGGCTTTCCAAACTCTGCATTATTGATGTTGGAGGCCTTTCTGTGCCTTGTAGCAGGTTTAGCAGCATCCCTGGCCTCTACCTTCTGTATGCCAGTAGTGTGCTCCAATGTGATTATCAAAAATGTCTCCAGGGCTTCCCTGGTGGCGCAGTGATTGGGAGTCCGCCTGCCGATGCGGGGGATGCGGCAGTGATTGGGAGTCCGCCTGCCGATGCGGGGGACGCGGGTTCGTGCCCCGGTCCGGGAGGATCCCACATGCCGCGGAGCGGCTGGGCCCGTGAGCCATGGCCGCTGAGCCTGCGCGTCTGGAGCCTGAGCTCTGCCACGGGAGAGGCCACAACAGTGAGAGGCCTGCGTACCGCAAAAAAAAAAAAAAAAGTCTCCAGATATTGCCAAATATCCAAGGGGGGTAGGGGTGATATTCCCCCAGATTCAGAAGTCCTGGCCAAGGGCATAAAAAGGAGGTACAGTCTTGAAGGGGAATATGGCTGATTGGGCCTTTCCAGGAATCCCATTTCAAGGATGCTCCCACTTGACTACCTTTTCTCAGTACAGCCTTGGAAAGAGAATGGAGCGCCTTGTGCATCTTTGCCTTCTCTCCCAGCAGCTGGGAGATAGTGCCTGTTGGGATGACATCCTTGAATCTAGGCAATATTCCAACTGTATTAGGGAGAGGATGGTGGGTGGTTCAGGGATCTCCGATGGAGAAAGGATTTAATGGTGGTGCTGATGCTCCTATCAGACCACATGCCTGTGCCTATAGCATCTTCCTGAAAAGAAAGGAATGAGTCTCACTGTGCAGTAACAGATCTGATGCCCAGGTGAACTGAGACTCCTCCCCCAGTTAGGAGTTGACTTTGAGATGATGTTGCTTTAACGTAGCTGTAAGTGGTGTTGGATGGAGAAAACCCAGAACCTGCTTATCTTTCAGCATGGGAGACATCTGTGTGTCTTCTGAGTCATCTGACAGAGTGTAGGGCTTTCCTAATGGATAAGGAAACCTGATGTACTCATTTACAATAACAATGAGGTCATTGGAAGACCCATAAAACTAAAGTTTGGTATCCAAGTTCAGATCGAGTTTGTTATTCAAGTAATGATTCCAAGCTTATTTAACAAGCCAGTTTTGACAAGTTGAATTTCTTTATAGGCTGTTTAATTGTGGCATAGCCATCCTATCATAAACAGTATTTCCAACTGTGTAGAGAAAACCAAAGTCAAGAGAATTTTTCACTGTGAGATTTATATTTCCTTTGAATGAAGACTTTCTAAGTCAAATTTTTATTGTTATGTCAGAAAAGACTCCCAAACCTCCATAGACATTTATAAAAATCGCATCAGATAAAGCAAAAAATAATGAGAGAAGAAATTACAGATAGGATTGCACTTTTAAGAGAGCTCAAGATATTTGAAAATCTGATTACAAATGTACCAAACATCTTAACTTCTTTCCCTGAGGTGAGGTGGTGGCAGAATAGAATAAAAACTACTGAGACAGATGATTCCCAAGGGGAGTCACCAACAAGTTTTAAAAAGTTTATAAATGGATGTTATTTTCATCATTCACTACTGCAATATGGTATCCCATATTGTGGGCTTCAGAGATGTTCAGACAGTTGTTCAAACCCGCTGGAACTTCTCTGATCCTCATAACTTCCCTGAGCCTCATTTCCATATGTAAATGTGTAGATGATAACTATTACATAAAGCTTTCTGAAGCTTCAAAAAGGATATTTTAAAATTTAGCAAACTACCTGAACTGGGCACTCAAAAGGTAGATGCTTTTATCCTATTATTATCCCTAATATCCTTATGACAACTCACTTAGACAAGTGGATATCTGTTTTTCCAGGATTTGAAGCTCTATTTTTATTCATCCTGCCAAACTACCGCTTCGCCTATTGTTTTGAGGTGTATACACATCTCAAAAGATGACTAATTTTTTCACAGTTATTGGAATCACATTAATGAGTTGCTTATTACTACCTTACTGAACAATGCATACGTTTAATTTGAGAAAAGCACACACATTAATTTCCATAGCATCAAAATACAGTTAATGGCTGAACACAATCCATTCTCATATGCATCCATTTCTTGCCAACTTGATAAAACTTGTCTACCATTCTGAGGACTCAGTGCAAAGAAACTCCAACAGTTAAAAAAGGTAAATAGTAAAGAAGTGAATGAGGCTTTATTAATTAATTTTAAGGAACTACCCAGGGTGGGTGAGAGGACATTCCACTGGGACCTCCTTGATCAGGATGGGGTTGGCAGTTGGATTCACAGGATGTTATGCAAAAAGCACGTGCAGCATCTTTTCCTTTCAGCATGAACTAGCATATAGACCGAGGCTTTTAATACCTTATGCCCTCCTCCCACTTTGCTATACAACCCCCAGTCCCGTGTCAGTAAAAAATAATAATACAAGAGAGAAGAAAAGGTAATCAGTAGCTCATAAAAATAAAGAGAGCTGGAAAAAAAGACAACAGTGGATAAAATATTTTGATGCAATTTAAAAAACTGGAAAACAGTAGTGAAAACAGAGAGATAATATAAAACCTAAGCATCTGTTATCAGGGAAATGACAAGAATTGAGCTAATTCACCCTGCAGAGCCCCAGAAAAGCTCAGAACTTGGAGGATGTAGGTTCAACAGAAGGTGGAATTCAGGCGATGTTGGATCCAAGTGTCCCAAGTCTCTGCCCGCACTCCATACAACCATGTACCTTCAATAATACCACCCTCCCCCCAACACACACACACACACACACACACACACACACACACACAAGGATGAACAGACGGGACCAAAGGAAGTTTATTCTCTAGAGAAACAAAAGAGGACAGGCTCTTAACGTGGAGTACCAGGAAAAATGGAGGACGGGGAACTTCTCCCCTCAGCTTCTCATTCTCTATGTGCTTCCAGGGGGGCCAGGTCAAACTTATGCTGCTCTGTCCACACCTACCCTCCTGCTCCATCCCTGGCAGAAATTAGATTTTTTTTTCTGAACAGCTGCAGGAAAAATGTCTCTAGATAAACATTTAAGGTTCCTCCATGGAAAGGGTAGGTCATTCCCCCCACAAGGACACTACAGTGGCCCTGCCAGTCACCACCCCTGCCCACGCATACAGTAGTTCCAGCAGTTTCAGCAACTCAGTCTTAGATGTAAACGAACAGACAGGAGTCAGAGACATTTGAGGAAAATGTGCACCATGGAGACCAAAACCAACAAAACAAATAAAAAAACAAACAGACAGAGAAGATCTAGATGGATTAGAGTCAATGTAGAAATAATAAGTAAACCTTAAAAAAGTTAAAGTATGTCCTCAAAAATATGCACAAGAACAGTGAGTCCATAATATAGATACAGATCATTACGAAAAGGGATCAGAGAATAAGAAATAATTCCTATCCTTTAAAAGTTTTTAAAAAACTGACATTAAACACTTAAATAGAAAGTTGTAAGATAAGGTCAAGAAACTCTCAAAAATAGAACAAAGAGAAAAAGAAAAGGAAAATTAAAGAATCATTCTCCAGAATTCAGCAGCTAATAACTAGGAATTCCAGAAAGAGAGGAGAGAAAATGAAGAGGTGATATAAGTAAAGAAGTGATTTTTTAAGTTTCCAGAACTGAAACTTCTGTGTCTCCCTATTGAAAGGGCACATGCCTCAAGTAGGGCATGGTAAAGCTGAGGATACGTGAGATCAAGAAGAATCCCAGCAGCTTCCAAAGGAGCTGGCGGGGGTCGGGGGAACCCAGTCAAATATACAGGAATGGTTTTGAGTTTCTTAACAGCAACTGGATCTTAGAAGACAGTGGAGCAAAGCCTGAAAAATTCTGAGTGACCGTGATTTTCAACTTAAAATTCTATTTCCTTCCAAACTATCAATTAATCATAAAGATAAAACATTTGCTGTTTTAAATTTTGTCATGCAGGAAAAACTTTTTTTAAAGTCCCCTTTGTATTCTTTCATAGCAGCTTCTGCTAAGAAGATGCGGAAATTGTTACCGAACACAGGAAAGAGGTTGCGGGAAGTCCCACGATGACTGCAGAGTGGCTCTAGAAAATGAGTTGCCTGTAAAAGAATGAGAGGAAGTGGGGCTCCAAGAAAGAGATGAGTGGGAGACAGATGGGACTGATCTGTTTGAGTGAATAGATTATTGATAGGCCTGTGGCAGAGATGTTGGGATGTTTGGGAAATAATACTAGGTAGCACAGAGTGAGTAATTTGTCCAATGTTACCTGTCTGGTAAATGACAGAGCTGGGATTATAACTCAGGCAGTCCGGTTCCAGAGTCAGTGCTCTCAACCAGCGCGACCTCACAAGGAAGTGATGACAGTGCATTGCTCTTTGCCATGTCATTTGTGGTGTAACTCTAACTATTGATATGATATAAATCCTGGCATAACTTGGTTGAGAGAGACTGTTGAGCAGGGTTAGGACAGAGATCGAAATCCATACCTAAAATTATCAAGAGAAAAACAGCAGTACCCACAAATTATTTAAACACATGGAGTTAAAGGCAGACGAGAAACAAATCTGTTGAGGGTATTTGCCTGAGTAGGACTGAGGTGTGGAAAGAGAAAGTGAAAAAAAATCCATTTTTTATCGTTGGCTGTCCAGTGCTCTTTGAGTTTTAAATTCTACACCTTTTATTCTAGTTAAAATAAGAGTAATGGTACACTTGTTCAAAATCAAAACAACTTAAAAAAAAAAACTTTTGTAGTGATTGACAATTACCTTTCTGGCCTTTGGGCAGGGGAGAGGCAAAAATGTTTACTAGTAACTGTAGGACAGTTTAACTGTGAAATTACCTTGTATATTCCTGTACATTTTCAACTAAAATTTTATCTTGCTGCATTTGTGTTCTGTTATCTCATTCATAATGTCATAAGAGTGAGGATACAGTGGGAAACGCACATGCTCTTTTCTTGGGCACTAGTCAGGAGATAGAGACTCAGAATCAAATTGCTCTCCTGGTTACGAGATTAGATGACCCCAAAGGACCACTCTGTCCC
The DNA here is from genome assembly GCF_949987515.2 of Delphinus delphis. Taxonomy (NCBI): domain Eukaryota; kingdom Metazoa; phylum Chordata; class Mammalia; order Artiodactyla; family Delphinidae; genus Delphinus; species Delphinus delphis. The sequence goes on along the minus strand of NC_082683.1, from coordinate 167,149,273 downwards.
TTTCATCCTATTCACAAGAATGAATAATAAAAGCAACAATTATGCATGTAGTAAATACGTGTCCAGCACTGTTCTTAATGCTGTTTATATAGTAATATTTAATTTTACAATATCCCCATGAGGTAGGGACTACTTGTATTATCTCCATTTCACAGATGAAGAAACTTATATCAAAGAGACATTGAAGACCTTGCCTTGGCCCATAGCTGATACATAAGGGAGTGTGTGTTGGAATCCAGACCGTTTGGTCTGGATTGGAAACCAGACAACATGGTTGCTGGATGTATTCAGCAAAAAAAAGGAACGAAGTACTAACACCTGCTAGTAAACCTCAAAACCATTATACTAAGTAAAAGAAACCAGACACAAAAAGCCGAATATTGTATTATTCTACTTACGTGAAATATCAAGAATAGGCAAGTCCATGGGGACTTGGTGATTTCTAGGGGCTGGGGAGAGAGAGGAATGGGAGAGACTACTTATGGGGTAGAGGTTTGCTTTTGGGGTGAGAAATTGTTTTGGAGCTAGAGCTGGTCATTGCACAACATTGTGAGTGAAAATACTAAATACCACTGAATTACACACTTTAAATGGTCAATTTTATGTTACATGAACTTCATTTCTCTCTCTTTCTCTCAAGATAGAGATGATAGATAGATAGATAGATGATAGATAGATAGATGATAGATAGACAGATAGATAGATAGATGATAGGTAGATAGACAGACAGACATAGACAGACACACTCATACAACCAACCAGCACAGTGCACTTGGAAGACTACAATTCCCACAAATAGCCAGGTAGCTGAAGCTTACTGGGGCCAGATATCCACTGGGGATTCAGCCACCAGGGTGTCTATACTGCAGCCAGGGGTGCTGTCTCCTGCACTGGGGAGCCAGGAAAGGGCGCTGGTAGAGGAGAGCTGCAGTAGGCTGGCTAGTGGCCTCCCCTGAAGTGACAAACTGGGAATCCTGGGACCTGGAGATCATTCAAAGAGCTAGAGGAAGGAGCTCTATACAAATAGTCAATGAAATATTTTATATTTTCACAACAAGCATAGCACTAGTTGAATTTCAGCTCTGATTAGAACCGAAATCAGTTTATGCTTCTGAACCAAGCAACATACCCTCCTTGCTCACGTGATAGGTCAACAATCACAATTTCATAACGATGGCTATTATATTGTGATTGTTGACCTATCACGTGAGCAAGGAGGATATGTTGCTTGGGAGGCTAAGTCAATGTCCCTAGGAAAAAAATCAAAGGCGTTTTTGCTTAAAAATTCCTTTTCTCTAAAGTTTGCAGCTTCCTTCTGCACAATGCACTGTACCTCACTGAGGAGTACCTCTTGCCTGAGTGAAAACAGAGGCTGCCAGGCCTCTTCCAGCACAGCCTGGGACCATGTGGCCTCTGCTGCATTCTACTGGTCAGAACAAGTCACGTGACACCCTTCCTCTCAGGAAGAGGAGCTCAATCGTGAATTCTGAAAAACATGCTTTACTTTCTCTGCTCAGCCAAATTTCAGCTCCAGGAAAACAGTTAATACTTTTCTCCAAAGAGTTTTGCCTGTCCTTCTCTATGTGGTAACAGTTCTGGCTACTGGTCTGGATTTTCGTGGCCCACCACCTCTGCTTTGTACACTTCCCAGTAGAAGTTTTCTTCCCCTTTTTTTTCCATTCACCTTCTTCATTGAATAAATCTGAAAAAGAATTAAATTTAGGAGATGGTGAGGAAGGAGGACACAAAATGAGAGCAAAACACACAGTATCATCTTTTCAGCTGAATGGCAGGACGCAACAGCAAAACATATCCACAGTGCATTTGCTCAGAAAGGCTCTTTCATCCTTTTGCTCTCTGAGGTATGAGGTTTGGATCTGTGACCTTACAATTTCTATAGAGATGCTGTTGGCCTCACCTTTTGTACTTGTGGACACCACAACAATCCTTTCTTTCTCGTGGCTGCAGGGATAGAAAAGAGGAAGAATGACAAAGACTTGCTTCCCAGACCTCCCAGTCTCCCCTAGATGTAAATAATTTAACTATTTTAACAGAGAGTTAACCCATCCACAGAATAGTTTTTTAGGATGATATCCATTGCTACCCCATGCTACACAGATGCCAGTGCAGTTGGCTCCTGGAGAAGATTTTAAGAATTACATTCATTTTAATTGGTGAGAATTTTAGTAGAATTAAGCTTTCAAATCAACTCATGCTTTTCAAATACTTCATTTGTTGTTCAGTGCCATGAGACATGGTCTCATTTAAATCATTTTGCTTGAGTTGGGTCAGAAAATGTTAATGAGTCTCCAACAAAACGAGTCTGGGTGATAAACTTAGGCTGTTTTCTTTTGAGGGAGGGAGTACAAGACTGTGCTGGAGTGCATTATCTTTTGGTTTTCTTTGGCTGTTTGAACCCTTTTTTGGAGGTACAGGACCTGGGGGTGTGTAATTGAGATATATTTCTGAGGGCACAAGGTTAGAGAGAAGAAGGAGGTGGCAAAGAAAAATTCGATAAGTATCAGAGTACATGCTTCATGCTGAAACCTGATCATTACTTAGTCTGACCACCGCCCAATCACAGTGATCTGAGAACCAAGAAAGCCTCAGAGGTATGCTGAGATCACATGAGGTGATGCATGTGAAATTATTTTGTAAATTGCAGAGCATAGTATATAGTGCTGTAAATTGTCAAGTGACATATATTTGTATTCTTACCATATATTGCAGGCTCTGTGGAAAGATTATATCAGGTACTATGGGAAGAGAAACAAAATAGTTGTACAAATGATGTTACCTGACGAAAGTGAAAGTTCGTATGCCCCACCCACAGTGAGGCCAAACAATACGGAAACTTCAGAGTTTGGAGCAGAAAAAGGTTTATTGCAGGGCCATGCAAAGAGACGGGTGGCTCATGCCCAAAAAGTGCCAACTCCTCGAAGCGTTTCAGCAAAGCACGCAAGGTGAGGGAGAGGCGTGGTTAGTTGCAAACTTCTTGGTGTAGAAATTCTTTTTTAGCGCATCTGTCCACATAGGTCAGGACACAGTGTTCCTGTAAACCTCCAACAAAACAAATGTTTTTCTCTGTTCTGCAAATTTTTATCTCTATATGAATAGATTCTTAAAGGTCAGAGCCCTGAGAATAGGCTATCCGGTATATTTCAGGCTATAGGCAACATTCTTTTACAAAAGTGCAAAGTCAGCATGACTACAGGCAGCAAAGCACAAAGGTTAAAGCAAATGGAACAGATCTAATATGGAGTCAGATTTGTTCTTCCCTATTACAATAACATGGCACAACAGAGCCCCAGACATGCTCAATTGTTATTTATTTGTTTATTTTTTGGAACATCATTACCAAGACACCACACTTGACAATTCTGATGAGTTCTAGCAAGACAGTCAAGGAGACCTGTCATTTCCTGTAGGTAGGCGTCTCTCAGCCATCTGGCATTAGCAAGGCAGAGCCAAGTTTATCTGCAGTGCTCACTAAACCAAAGGGTTGTCTGGGCATGGAAGATTTTGCGTGACTGAGATTAGTCACAAGATTCTACTTCTCATTTGATTAAAGAACAGCTGATGACTAGACATGTTTCTCTAAAGTGAAATAGGGTGACCAAGTGGCTCTAGAATCAGGGAGATTTTCTCGGATTTAAACCCAAGTTTGGTCACTTCATTGTGTCATCTTGGGAATGTTTACTTAACTTCTCTGAACTGCCCTTTCTTCATTTGTAAAATGAGGATGACGTGAGTTATTGTGAGCATTAAGGAAAACAATGCACTTGAAAGCTCTTGACAGGACCAGGGGCTCAAAAAAGAAAAAAACAGCTGAACAAATCTAGGCCCAGGATTGAGAGTGATTCTTTACTTGAACCAAAGGCTGTTCCCTCAACACAATTCTTCTTTCTGACTACTCCTACATTCTACAGCCCATTGGCGTATAGATTTTTATGCACGTGATATGTTATTTTCTTGATCTAGCCTTCTTGCCATGTTTTCTCTGCTTTTAATCTGTCAGATCCTTAAGCACAAGGACGGTGAAATCTATTTCTTTTATGGTCTCTTCCTATAGTGTGTTTCTAGAGCTTACATCTTACCTGTGACCATGGCTGCATGAGTTATCTTTGTATTTTCCATAGCACCTTGCCTGTGGTAGGTACTCATAAAGTTTTGCTGGATTTGCTCTATTCACAGAGCACTATAGTGTAAAAGTTAAGCACATAGTCTAAGGTAGCAGAAAACCTGACATCAAATCCCACGTCTGCTACTTACTGGCTGTAAAACCTGTAAGTCGAGGTGCTTAATATCCTTTTCTTTGGTTCCTTATCTGTAATGTGGGGAATTAATAGCACCTACTTCATACAGTTTACGCTAAATAAACTTGTATAAAGTGTTTAAACTAGTACTTGGCACATAGTAGTAAGTGCTAGATTCCTTTACGTTATATATAATTTAATATGATATGATTGGTGTCAGAAAAAAAGAAATAAGAAAAGGAAAATACGTATTTAATAAATTCTTAGTACCTTATATAATACAAGACCAAATTATCTCTAATCCAGATATTGTCATTTTGTGTTTCAGTCTTCTGGGTTCTATTAGATGTGGAGGAAAATATTTATCTCTGTTCTTTTGTCTGGATGATTTGGATGTACAATAGTAAACAGTAGACAGATATGTGAAAATAAGTACCAGCTCTCAAGCTTCTCTACATCCTACGTCCTTTCTTCTGTTGGGAACGTTTATCTTTTGACTTCCCTAATGATTCTTCTCTTAGAATAATGTTTACCATGTTTCATCAGTGAAGCATTAATGCATCTTTTCCCTAATCAGGTTTCACCGGGTCCTGACCCTTGGTGGGAATGGAGGTGGTGATAATTAAGTATATGTCACCAATTCGTCTTACTTCAACTCAAAGATAAGATCTCTCCTCCCGTCCTTACTTCTCTATTTACGTTCCAAGTTAAGCCAAGCTTTTTTGTTTTAAATATAGTTTTGTATAGATGATAAATTGAAATGATCTATTGCAGGATTACAAATTTTCTCACACTCCATGGTCACGCACAGGGAAAATGTAGCTTCTTTGTTTCGTGGCAAAATGATCTCATTGTCATCAAAAGGCTCTACCTACTGGTAACAGGGTTGGAGAGTAAAGCCAAAAAAAAAGTTTACTTCTTGTTTTCCAGGACTGGTTATAGTAACAACTGAAACAGTCAACATATGCCGGGCGGTTTATGAACACATTTCTTCTGTTCTCCTTGCTGTTTATCAGATGCTGCCTTGGCCTGTGGCAGAGGCCCGCGTGGGCTCGGGAACTGGCCTCTTGCTCCTTTGGTACTGCAGCAATGCCCTTCTCTCTCCTAACACCACCTTGTGCTGCTCTTCTCTGATTCCCAAGTCTGAATTAATTAGGGCCCAGCTGTCCGCGCACTGACCTCCACACCTCTCCTGGGAGTGTGGACCCCCTGAGGTCACAGAGTGACTCCAGTTTAGTCCCCAGGCCAGAGAATCTACCCAGAAGTCTTCCACCTCAGAATGTTTTCCACCAACCATTGTAGTCCCCTCTGGTAATCTCAGATTCTCAGCAATGTTTCATCCCCCAGTGGGAATGAGTAGGAATTTCTGAGTCCTACCCACCCTACCTGCGAGCCAATCAAGAGGTTTAGAAAAAGCTAAAGAGCTCACTCTTTGCCTGTATGAGCAACGTCTTGAGCACTGACGCTCCCTCCTCTGCTGGTGCCCTGTGAGCCTGCAGGGAACTTGTGTATCAGAGCCCCCAGCCTGAAATTTGGACTGGGGCCCTTCTGTTCTCTTCATTTCCCCATCACAGCGTGTCTTTTACACCTTCTCAACTCTCTTCTAGCTGCATCCAGCTAGATTTAAAACTGATTGCATCCTTAGGATACTCACAGAGCACTTTATGTATTTATTTATTTTTTGCGGTACGCGGGCCTCTCACTGTTCTGGCCTCTCCCGCTGCGGAGCACAGGCTCCGGACGCGCAGCCTCAGCGGCCATGGCTCACGGGTACAGCCGCTCCGCGGCATGTGGGATCTTCCCGAACCGGGGCACGAACCCGTGTCCCCTGCATCGGCCGGCAGACTCTCAACCACTGCGCCACCAGGGAAGCCCTCACAGAGCACTTTAAATGTGCTGCATACTATGCCAGACACTGTGGTTACAACATAAACATGACACATCCTCTGCTCCTCATCTGCTGGGGAGGGGGCACTTAAGGGAGTTATTATAAAAATATGTGTTTTGTGTCAGTGTCCTGAGAGAGAGGCAAGGATTCCCAGTCACTTATTAAAAGACTATTGACCTAGATTGGCAGATGGGGCTTCAGAGGAAGCTTCCTGGAATAAGAGTCAGCCAATCTTCTCTGACTCCACCCAAAAGGCCCGGGTTGTTAATGTCTTACTAATATCCTAGTGGGTCCACTGCATCGGGACCTCCTGGGGACCCTGCCATCTTGGAGCTCTGGCTCCAAATAATTTCCATATGGTACCTAAGAGAGAAGTTAAGTCCTTTGCCTCTATTTCTTTCTTGGAATATAAAAAAAATCAATCTACTAGTTGACATCTGGAATGGGACATGTCATAGGAGACATGCTCCTTTAGGACATTCTGAACACTTAGTCACAGAGGAGCCAGCAATGAGAACAGCTGTTCTCCACAGAGTTTTGACATTTCTGGTCTGAGCAAACTATGTAAAAGCTGAACAGAAAAATAAAAACCAAAAAAAAAAAAAAAAAAAAAACCAGAGGAAGTGGGAGAGACAGTAAAAATGAAATGGTATAGGGTATTTCCCCCATGTAATGGGTTTGTTATGACATTATATAGAAGAGATTCGAATAAAACAATCCTGCTTTCCAAACTTGCAATTTAATTATTACACCTCTGGCTCACAGTTGAAAATATAGTCTCTCTTTCCCCATGTCTCTTCACTCCCCCCAATTCTGCAATTCAGTGCAATCATATCATTGGGGTCATTGCTTTCCTCAGCTGTCACATGTTTTGTTATTTTATTTAAATTTGGAATCATGAAATTCACATTGAAATAAAACATCTTGTTTCCTGTGGCTGAAAGCCAGAAAGAACTTATCTTGGGAAGGCTGATTACAAAGCACAAAATCGTGCTTGTGTATGTCTTTCCTACTTGATTTCACCAAGTGATTAGTAGCTGATTATGACCAAGCCACTAGATGTGTGCATATATAGAAACTAATAGTGTGGGTATCTTAATAGATAATATATACAGAATAAAATTATTATCTATTAAAGCAGCTTGCATTTCAAATATGGCAGCTGAGCTTAATAAGAACCTGAGGTTCAAAGTAGAGAAAAATTGACCTTGGATAAGAGGATGAACACTTGCCTTGCATTTCAGAAGTTACAACCTCTGTCCTGCCCTCCATGTGCCTTCAGTGTCTGTATGTCACATGCTCAGCACAGAGCAGTGTGCTCTATGACATTGATTCTTGGAAAAATACCCAAACTGCAGACTATCCCCAAAGCAGCTTAACTATTTCCTCATTATCATCTTCTTGAGGCAAACATTGAAATGGAGTGTTTTCTGGAGAGGGTTAATCAAGAGACATTTCATAAAAGAGGAAAATTTTCACAAACTATTTGATAAGAGGGAGATGTCCTAAGATTTAGCTATTTATGTCTATGGTAATATAGTATATGTTTATGTCTACTGTGAAGATATCCCAAGGAGAGCAACCATATCACATCTCTCTGGAAGGACAACTTCTTTTCTCCCATTCACCCAGACTTGAAGTCTCTATGACTCCTACTTTTCCCTGGCTTCACTTGTTCAATTAGCCAAAACTTCTTGTGGATTTTTTTTTAACACAAAATATCACTGGTGTCTGGCACCCTTGTTCTATTTCATCCTGTCCACAGATGCCTGATTGATTTTCTTAAAATACTATTTACATCATGTCAACCTTCTGTTCTTCTCAAGAAGAGAGCAAGCAAGAAGCTCCTGACCCTGGCATCTGAGAAGCAGCCTGAGGACAACCCTCATTACTGACCTCTAATAACTACATGAACCTCCTGCTCTTGTCCTTGTTCCCCAAGTATACTTTCATTTATTTCTATTACTCCTTGTGCCTGAAGCATCTAATCTTCGTCTTTGAAAATCTACCTTTCCTTCACATTTGGCTCAAATTAGCTGTGATGACTCTTCTACTGCATGGCTTGGTAGCTAAGCACACAGGTTTTGGGGTTAAGTCTTCTTACAGCTCAGATTCCTGGGTCACAATGAGAATTATTGCAAGTTGGGCTTGGGATCGATATCTTTGGGGGAGGGAAAGAGGTAATATTGTGCAGAGGGAGAAGTTGAACTGCAGCACCATTGTCGCAGAGGCTTTGGCCAATCCTGGGAGGTCTGGAGGTGGGATGATCCTCTCAGGGTTTTCCAACTGAGACCAATTTGTATGCTACTCCCACCACCAGGCTAAACCTTGGGTGAGGCAGCTTCTTTCAGCCAAAGACAATTCCTGGAGAGACCAGGAATCATGAGTAGTCAACACTCCTTCCCTGCTCTTGGGGGATGAGTGCCTTCCTTGGTCCCAAAAGAAGCTCTGGGTAACACACCACAGCATCCACTACAGACCTGGTGAGTACACACTGGCCCTCCCACTTCTAGCTGTGTGATTGCAGATAAGTTTCTTAACTTTTCTATGCCTCTGTAGCTTATTTCAAAACAGTGGAGGAAACAGTAACTTCTCTTTTTTTCCTAAGGATTATATGAGCTAATCCATGAAATGCAAGACTTAAAGAAAGAGCTCAAAAATGAAATTATAATATTTATCATCACTGCTACTAGACACTTACATAGGCTGCATTATATTGTCATTTTAAAAATTTCATTATGGCCCACCGCACAGTTGTTCATAACACATAACCACTGAGAGCCATTGAACTAGTCTATAAAATCTCTAAGGGCAGAGATTGTATCTTTTGATCTTTGTACCACCCCCCTCTTCCCACACAAGTTCATTGTGAATGTGTTTGATATGATTTCAGTTTAGCTCTGAGGTCATGCATTAGTAAAGAGAGATACAAGATAAATCCCCCAGCTATAGTTATAAATTCAGTATTTAAGAGGGATTCCCAATGCCTAGTTTTGAAACCTTTTCATTTTCAGCTACATTCATTACCAGAAAACATGTCTGTTCCAAAAGAGAAATGTCCTGAGGCCATGTTAATTTTAGCCAAGTTCCTTAATTTGTCCCATCCTCTTCAGCTTCTCTTCACTGCCCTTAACTCAGGGCTTCCACATTGCCAGAGCCTTTGTACTAACATCCTTGTCATTGGTCACTCCTTCACTCTAGCTATTCTCCAAACTGCAGCTAACACTATCATTCCACATCATGAATTTCATGTGCTTCCTTTAGTTCTCTTTTAGCTTGCAGAATCAAGTCTAAACTCAATGGCATTTGGAAGATGTTTGCAATGGGTTCTCTCAACACCTCCCCACAAATTTCCCCAGCTTTCCAGTCCCCAGTTGGTACCTTTTATCTCCAATGAATGAATGCCAAGCTCCATCCACACTGGCCTGTTCATTTTCTGCAATATATTATGTAACCTTTCTTGCTTTTCTCTTTTTCAGTGCGCCCTTTCCATCATTTCTCCAATTGGCATAAAGTTGGTATTAAATTGATAGCTGATAAATAATAGATTAATGTATACATATTGGAAATTTCCTAAATTCTAGAGTAGTTCTGTGTCCATGGGATCTAAGGAAGACAGCATCTGACATCTTGAAAATATATCAGTAAGTAAATGAATTGACCATAAAACAATAATAGCTTCTAAGAATCCAGTCCATACAGATAGCTATTTACAGATCAACTGAACTTCTGCAGGCTGGGCTAGGAAGAGGACTTTTGTGGTTAGGAGACATGTAGGTTTCTGGTTCATGTCTCAGTCATGACTCTGTGCAGGGCTCCTGGGAGTCTGCACCTGGGTCAATGGTTAAGTCTTCAGTCTTGGTGTGATTGAGCATCCAACTGGCAAACGTGACTGAGGTAAAGGAAGTTAAGTGCCATGGCGCACATTGGTTGGTTTGCTTGGGCACTTAACCAAAGGGAGACTTGCGGCCTTGGAGACACCTGCAGAGGGAATTATGCATCAACCAGGCACATAGTGAAAGGGACAAGCTCATGAAAGGAAAACATCACTCTGAAGATGTGTAGCCTAGAGGAGGTGAGGGAAGCAAACCAAACATCCATCCTTTCTGAGTCACTTTTTGAGGTCTTGCTTAAACTTTTTGTTTTAAAAAATTATGGTTTATAATGTTCAAACAGCCTAGAGAAGTAAACCCATGCATGCTTCCCACATTAGTTAATATTTACTAAGAAATCATAGGTTAGAACAAATTAAACTTGCTGGCTCTCTTACCGAGATTTTCTGGCTGCTCATGTTAGTGACTATTCCTACAGATAGTTTATAACTCTATTTTTTGCTCCTCTAGAGCAACTAAAGAGCAACGAGTCAGGAGGACTTTGGGTTCATGTGGTTCTTAAGCCAGGGTCTTAGGAAAATGGATTTGAGGTGGGGGAATGGATCAATGTGAACAGGCAGACACGAGGCATGCCCACTATTAACTGGGAAAAGTGAGTTAGATTTCTCCTTGTTTGAGGTGGAATTCCTTCATCTAAACCTGGGCACCCTCAGAGAGAAATGCTTTGTAGTCCGAACTGATGTTTATTTTGGACTCTGTTTCTCTTTCAGCTTTCAGTTCTGACCTTAGGAATGAGCTCACAATTGGAAGCAAATCTGTCTTCTGTTTCTACTGTTAAAGAATTACCTACCCACTGAAAAACCACATAGGATTAACAATGGCCTTGTCCCAAATATATGCTTTGTGGAATTGTACAAATTGTATTTATGATGCTAGCAACTTTTGGTTTAACTGCTGAAATATTTCAATAAGAGTGACTGAATTCTTAGTAAATGAAATGCTTCCTCTGTTCAGTTTTGGTCTGTTGAATGCTGGAAGTTTGGTGGGTCTGATCCATTCGTTACATACATCTGGGATGATAGAAAAGGCAGGCCATTTGGTTTTGACACTAATATGTTTTTAGCTGTATCTCAGATTGAAATCCTATGAATAAAAAATGGCCCTTAAAAGTTATTCCTAGTCCCCTCGGTGTAGGCTTCTAGTCTTGAGAGGTGGGTGGAACTTCTGAATACCTGGTCTGATCATACAGATTATGATTTGTCATATCTCTTTTGTGGATTTTCACTGGTATTGATTCAAAAATATCTGGTGACTTCAATTTTCAGAATCACCACAGAGAGCGCTAGTGTTTCATTGATTGGATCCTTGAATAGACAAGTTATCCACATTGGATTAATACCTCACATTCTCTGGATAGGATGGAGAGAGTAGAAGGAAATGAATATTTATTGACCATTTGTTTTTCCAGCAAACTTTTATTTGGCACTAACAAAATGCTGAGCTGAATGATTTACATATAACATCTAGTTGACTCCTAACACTTCTATGAAACCCATTTTGTAGGTATGGAGACTGAGACATTGACACTGAGGGGTTCAGTAACTTTTTAAATTTTAATTTAATTTAAAAATTTTTTGATTTTGATTTTTTAATTTTTTTGATCACAGTGCATGCCACGTGGGATCTTAGTTCTCCCATCAGGGATCAAACCATTGCCCCCTGCATTGGAAGTGTGGAGTCTTAACCTCTGGACCACCAGGGAAGTCTTCAGTAACTTGTAAATGGAGGAGCTGAGGTTTAAATTTAGGTCTGTCTTTAAAAATAGCCAAGACTTTTCCATTCAGCATGCTCCCTCATGAATGTCTCATGCATGTGGAAATACAAACAGCTAAAGGAAGAGCAAAGAATCTGGTTTGGGAAGGACCAATCTCTTTAGCCACTAAGTGGATTAGAATATATTGCTGTAGGGAAAACACCTTCCTCCTCTTAGCCCAGGGGCTGAACCTCTCTCTCCCCCATATTTCCTTCTTCTGTCCTCCTTTTTCCCACCACCCAAGATGTGTCATGAACTCCCACAGCAGGCAAACTAGGAAACATTATTTTGGGAGTCCTCCTCAGGCATGCCTCTGACATCCTCCTACTTTGAATAGCCTCAAAACATTTCAAAAGAGAGGATTAAAAAGGGAGTTTTAAAAAGAAGCAGACCTGGAGTTGCACAGAGGCAGCAAAGACATCTTTGAGGTCATTCTTTTTTTTTTTTCTACACTGATGTATTCTCTCCAGAGTGATAATAATCTTTTTTGAAATGCAGGTCTAAGACGGAAGGAATTTTTATCTGGAAGAGTAATATAAATTAGCTTTGACTGCCAGTTTCCACTGATTATTACTTTCCAGGCGGAATTCCTACAAATTCTTGAGGCATGACCTCCAATGAAAAAATAAAACCCCTTTAAAAACTTGTTGAGAAATTCCAGATAACTTTCACAAGAGATTTAATTTTAGAGCATTAACACAATCTTGGTTGGAAAGATAAAACTACAATACAGTTATTTGGTAAAAGTCATTACTTCACAATGAAGTCATTGGAGATTATTTTACTGTGCTTATCTGTCCCTTCTTTTTTTTTTTTTTCTATTAAACTTGGTTCCTTTCTCCCAAAACTAATTTTATTATGCATTACTCAGTGCACTCTGGATTCACCCTTATGAAAGGATAAAGTGTTTCAACAGATAACCAGTTGGAGGCCGCCAATTTGAGATTCAACCTACCAGGATGAGCAAAAGCTGTTAGAGGGTATTACATCTTAGTCATATGAACTATGTGTTATTGCATATGTGTGGTTTGGGAAACCATAGGGGAAGGTTTAACAACACAAAAAAAGGCAGAATCATGTGAGGTAATGGATTCAAAGAGATTTCTGTATATTTTTGAAAGAGATTTAGGTGTGGGGAAGTAAGAGCATGCATACTTGTGTTTACTGAAGGCTTAGTAGGTGACAGGTATGAAGGCATGTTGGAGGGGGTGAGGGGGAATCACCCCCATTGCACAGATGGTGAAAGTGTGAATCGGAAAGGTGAAGTGATTTGTTCAAGGAGGACTCATGACTTTAAAATAGTGGGTGGGAGTAATTCAAGTCCAGGAATATCTGACTGTAAAGTTGATTCTCTTCCTAGGGCAGTGTGTTGCTCTTTTTTGGGGCTGACCTAAATGGAGATGGGAAAACATGAAGACAAGAGCCACATGTGCAAAGTGTATTAATGGTTCAGAACAGCCAAAGGGAAAAAGTGGTCATTTCCCACTACTTTTTGTAAAATCTTCATTTACTTCAACTTAAATAATATTATGTATAATTAGTTGTATATGTAATCAAAAGTAATCAGCTTAAAGTAAAACACTATATAGATATATAATATATAGCTATATACTAGATATAATCTTTATCCTCTAACATGTGTATAAATATAATCACAGGGAAAAATATAAGTACTTTTCAGGGTACTTATGTCAAGAGGTAAGATTATTCTGTGAATGTAATTGTTATTTTTAACAGAAAATTTCCCTTTCCCTTTCCTATTTAAACACCTTTTTTTTTTTAACTTGTAACCCATGAATAGGTGGAAAAAAGATTTATACAAGAAGAAAGAAAAGAAGGGATTTGGTGAACCTAAGAGATTCTTGAATCTAAAATTTTCTACTTTCTCTGAGAGTAAACCAGTGGTGGAAATTATCTTTTAGATATTTAAATATTTGTTTCTTCTTTCAAGAATATTCATATTTTCCTGATTGTTATACAAGAAATCAAAATAGGTTGTTTTTCCAATAGTAATTCAATATTATTAATTCTCATGCAGTGAAATGTCATAGAATGATTTGTACTGTTAATCTTTTCATTCATTAACCCCATTTATTAAGCAACTCATTTAGTCGAAGGACCAGGGTTAAGAAAAATAAAGAAACACATCTTCTTCCCCAAGGCATTCACAGTAGTCTAGGAAAACAGGTAAAAAAATCATATAATTATGGTACAAAATAATGAGGATTATGTGTGATATATAAACATATCAGTGAGCATAACTGGGCTTTCTAATTTCCCAGATATTCAGAAATCAGAACTGTACTGAACAAAAATTGCATTAGAATATATAGGAAAATTGTGATGGTAGCATGTGAGGAAAAATACAAGTTTATTTTTATTCCATTTAGAGCATGCTCCTTTCTTTTAAAATATATTTTAATAAACATTTCTTCAAAAAAATGTAAAGCAATTTCAAATGCATTATGCCTTCTATTAACCTTGTAGAGTTTCAGGGAAGTGGAAAGAGGCAGGTACTTTTATTATTTCTAATTTATAGGTGAATGTCTATTATAACTTCATTTACTTCCCTGTTCAGTAAAAATCTTTAAAGTTTTACAACTCTCCAAAAAAAAAAAAATCGTCTATACTCTTCTCTTTATAATCTAATATAACTCTTTATTTCTTAAACATATAATTTAACTCTCTTTCTCATTTTCCATTCTTGGTATATATTAAATGCCTCTCTTTTTATGATTTGCAAAAAGTGGCCAGTAACTCATTTTCTCTTTTTAAATTTCTTTTTTATTCCCCAATAACCCATGTTTGTTTTAGAGAAAAAACTACAAAATAAGGGTAAGCAAAAGCAAAGAAAGAACTATGACTGTGACTGTGACTGTGTGTGTGTGTGTGTTTTGAGGATAGGGATTCTAACCAGAAGAAGGTACTACAGGTGTGACAAAGGGGATATGGGCATGGCAGTAGAGAACGGCCAGCAGAACTAAGGTTGTATTTGATTTCTGACTTAGTTCCCATGATGACTCAGGAATTCTCTCACTCTTAAAGGTAGGGGGCTTCCCTGGTGGCGCAGTGGTTGAGAGTCCGCCTGCCGATGCAGGGGACACGTGTTCGTGCCCCAGTCCGGGAGGATCCCACATGCCGCGGAGCAGCTGGGCCCGTGAGCCATGGCCGCTGGGCCTGCGCGTCCAGAGCCTGTGCTCCACAACGGGAGAGGCCACAGCAGTGAGAGGCCCACGTACAGCAAAAAAAAAAAAAAAAAAGGTAAGTCCACCATTGTTCCTATTTCTTCCTACTTCATTTGCATTCCCCTCATCTCAGAGATGTTATAGTAACCATTAACTGACCTCCTTGTTTCTATCCCTGACCTTCAATCCATTCAGATGAAATTTCCTAAATTAACACTTCCAAAGAGTCAACCCCATTGGTAAGAATTTTTCATATCTTCACTTACAGTACAGAATTCCATCCAAGGATCTTAGCATATTCCAACAACAAATTAATTTCAGACTTATTTTTTACCATTTCCCTAGTGGGAAAACACACAATTCAAAGGTAAGTAAATGAATAATTTAAGAGTCGTGAATACTATGAGAGAAATAAAATAGGGTGACAGGAGAACCGATGACAGAGAAGCAGGACTATGCCCAGGGTCTTGGAATTCCCTCGGCTTTCTGGCTGTGGGACAGATGATCTGCAGCTGGCAAATGGCTGTTTTCTGTCACCCAACGGCGTTGGTGGCTTCCCCTCATCTGTTGTGTACAGAGTGTAGAACGTGCAAACTGGAAGAGGACTCAGCAGTTACACAGCCCAGCAATTCTCAAATGCTATATCACTTCCATGTAACACATAACGTATAACTTGTTTGTACAAGTGAAATCTCACAGAAAGTCTGGATATTTTCACAGTTCCATTGGAAAGCTTTGACCTGGTTTATGATATTTTCTTTTACAAATGAGGAAATGGAGGTACAGATGGGGCAGAGAGATGAATGATCAAAAGCTAGATGCCAGGCAAGTGTGACCCATATCACAGGAATCTTTTGATACCTGATAGGCTCATTTGGCCATCAGTTTCTTCTGTTTGAAGACACAGTTGCCTTCGAAATCGTTTCCTAACTTAGGGATACGACTTATTGCTCCAGATGGTATTACCTAGTGTATTCATCTAATTTATTCCTAGACCTAGCTTCAGGGAGCTTTTAGCTGCTTCCTGAGACCAAGCCAATTATAGGATAAGGATTTACAGTCATTGGCATTGCACAGTACCTTGCAGGCTCAGGTCTAAATACCTCTTCTTCTCTTTTTGGTCGTTAACATCCTTTGTATCTCACTGTCATACCTGACACATTCTGCCTTGTATCATCACTATTTACACATTTGCCTTATCTTCTACATAAGATGGCAAATGTCCGTGAGTGGGAATTGTGTCTGAATAATCTTTGGGGTACTCACTGAAAACAGTGTCTTACATTATAGTTTGTGCTAAATATCAAGCATTAAATAAAAGTCACAGATTCTGACGCACATTCAAAGAGAGAGAAGTATTGAAACATTATGTTGAGCACTGATAACATCATTGGCATATGTGGATAGCCTCCCCAGGTGGCAGTCTTGACAAGGAAAGCATTCATGTGAAAGTATAAGATCTGGGATATCATCAAAAGCAATTAGTATGATTTCATCATCATGGCATCTGTTTAGTGAGTGACCGTTAGGTTATTCAGACAGGATACTAGGTGCTTTGAGTAGGATTCAGGAGAAACACAAAACACAGCCCATTCCTTTAGCAAATTAGCAGTTTAGACTGGGAAGTAAGAGTCCAAAAATATAAAGATGTGTATAACTAAATTCTAAGTTGTGCAATGAAAGTAAGCGAGGCAGAAATTGAAGGAGTCATCGCTAAATGATGGCTGTGGAGCGTAGGGAAGTTTCCAGACCCTGGATTGCCATGAAAGCACCAAGCACTGCATTGAGGTGCCAAATCATCTACACAGACTTCAAAGGGAATCAAAGGCTGGTCCAGCAGAAGCTAACTCAACATTGTAAAGCAACTATACCCCAATAAAAAGGAAGAATCAGTGTTATAAATATTCTCTTCCAGCTAACACAGTTTGTATCAGTTTAGGGTATTCTCTGTCTATGAATCTTATGCTTTTCCTTTTGACCTCTATCACTGCTAAGGAGAACAGAGCTATCTTTCTGTCGTGAGAATAAAATGACATTGGAGTATTGGAAAAAAAAAAAAAAAAAAAAAGGTTGGTCCACACAAGGTCAAAGCACAATGAATCAGAACGAAGAGCAAAACTGACTTTCATTTCTCCTATCAGGGAAGAGGCTTGGCTTGACACCGTACTGCAGGTTTCGGAAGTTCCAGTGTCAGATGTTGTTCGTAGAGGAGAGACACTCTGAGAACTTGTGAGAGTGAAAAAATCGTCCCCACACAGGAGGACATCAGCCGGAGGGTTCCCAGACATTAGTAGTGTGTGTCTGTTACTCCCAGATTCCTCATTTATCCCTCCCCTCCCCCTTTCCCCCTTGGTAACCATAAGTGTGTTCTCTACGTCTGTGTCTCTTTCTGTTTTGTAAATAAGCTCATTTGTGTCATATTTTAGATTCCACTTACAAGTGATAGCATATGGTATTTGTCTTTCCCTGTCTGACTTCCTTCACTTAGTATGGTAATCTCTAGGTCCACCCATGTTGCTGCAAATGGCATTAGTTTACCGATTTTTTATGGCTGTGTAATATTCCAGTGTGTGTGTGTGTGTGTGTGTGTGTGTGTGTGTGTACACACACCTTATCTTATTTATCCATTCATCTGTCAATGGACACTTCAGTTGCTTCCATGTCTTGGCTATTGTAAGTCGTGCTTAACTGTGCATGTCTTAACTGATGTACACAACTTGGTAATGCAGAATAGTGACACGATACAGAATGTGGTGTTGAGTGCATTAGATGTTTGTTGTAAAACCTAAAATTTACAGACAAAAGTTCTTGACCACTCAGTATGTGTTGGGCTCTGAACCAGATGCTGTCAGAACATGAAAGAAATACAAGGCTGATTCCTCAGCTGAAAGGAAACTACAATTGGGGTAGAAAGGAGGATTAACATATGTTGTTGGTAGTGATAACCTCTTACCTTCAACAGCACCGCCATCACCACCACTACCATCACTGTACTACCATAACTTCACTTTGTTTATACAGTATTTTCTGATTTAATCTAGGGTTGTTGATGGCTACTGTTCTCCCATTTCCAGATTAGAGATATTGCATTAGTTCAGGTTATTTCCATACATGAAGGGTATCCTAATCTTCAGACAGGCTGAGAGTCCCAGCTATTACTAGTACTTTCTAGAAGACAATGAGCTCTATACATGTAGTTGATAGATATTTCACCCCTTATTTTTCTTAAAGGATCAAAAGCTAGCTTTGAAAATAATTTTTAAATGGGAATTCCAAATAGATCTTGAACAATGAAGGTATGTGGAAGAGACCACTACCCGATCACCAAATCCATTTCTCCCTGTCTCTGAGACTACACCGTGACTACTTTTCCCAGTTGCCCAGTGTGTGACTGAGTTCCAATATATCTACTCCTTTTAGTTATGGCCCATAAATACCTCCCACACAAGAGTCCTCATGTTCTTCTCTGCTCAGTGGTGATTCAGTTATGTATTGAAGATGGTATGATGTGAGATAGAAGGAACCCAGGTCCCTCCTCCCAACTGAAGGAGACCTGACCAGAAAAACCCCTTTTAGATTTTACATGAGTGATAAATAATCTCCTATTTTGTTAAGCCACTGAGATGTTGGGAGTGTGACTACTCTGTAATGTTTGCTAGTAGCTGGCATTACCTAAGTGATACACAGCATCATTGGAATAAGAGCAGAGGTGATAATGTTGGAGAACACAGTCATGTGAATTGATAACTTCTGGGATGTGTGTTTAAAATATCCTTCTCAAAATCTAGGAATTCCACCTTCACTTATTAGAATGGCAAAATGTACACTTATTAGAATGACAAAATGTACACTTCACCTAGCAAATTTGACTTCCTGTTTCTAAGAAAAAAAATTCCTCTTAAAAAAAAAAATCTCATAAAATAACTCCCAAGGCTTTTTGCACATCAAACAGCTCTTACAGAACAAAATTTTGATGAGGTAAGTGTAAGGAATTTAGTAACATATGGATTAAATTTTCCTTAAAATAGACATCATTTTAAAATTGAGGTAGAAAAAAAGTTCTTGGTAAAATATGAAAATATGTTTTGGTTTTCCTTGAACCCCAAACACGATTTGAAAAATAGTTCCAGATGTTCACCAAACCCCCAATACAGCTGGTTTCACCCATCTCTAGTTCCAAGATAGAACTATTGGGAGTTCTGGTAATTACAAATATTATAAAAGTATTAGCAGATATTGGCAAAATGTCCGAAATGAGGAAAGAGTAAAAATTTAGAAATAAGTTCAAACTTTGGGTTTCTGTCTTCAGAAGCTTAGGGATGAAGTATCTGATCCTTAATAGCTGATGAAATAATTTAAATTCCTTCTTCTATTTCAGAAAAAGATATAACAAATATAGATGGATTAATATTTTAAGAAAACTTCTGATTTAAAAAAGCTCCATTATGGGACAATTTGGTGACAAGCTACAGTCAGTGTGATCGTACAGAGAAGGCGATATCAAAGATCCAATAAGATCACTCTTTAGGGTTAAATGCTTCTACAAATTTTGATCATAGCCAGTGGCTCCGTTGATGAAGACTTGTACTAACCATAGTAAAGTCATGATACAATTTCTTGTTACATTTTTACAAGCTTGCCTGCCCTCTGCAGTCAGTCCTCCTCACTAGTGCAAGAGCAACTTTCTGAAATTCAAATACTTCATTCCACTTCACTTAAATCCTTCATGGATTCTCCACTGCCTTCAGAAGTGAGCTTGAACTCCTTAGCATGGCACCAAAGTCCTTTCTGTACCTAGGCTCTCATCTGCACTATCTCATGTTTTACTATCCCCCCCAAACTCCTATGTTCTATTCCTATAAACTATTTTCTGTCCCTATAATATTTCTGTAGTGGAATGTCCTGATGGATATTAAACTAGGAATTTTTTCTTTTTTGCTCTTCTGAAAGTGATACTGGGAGACCACTTTGATCATCTTCAGAAGAGTAAAGAATCTTTAGGCACTGGATGTAAAGCTGTCAATCCAAAGAGGGGATAGTATAGAGAGAGCTATATATATTCATATTCTGGAGAAGATGAGGTGGCCATGAGGAAGTGGGTAGCTATTCTAATTGTCCAGGGAAGAGTGAGTAAAAAGAACTTATCTATTTCCAGAATTGAAGAAGAAAGCTGTCTGATCCCTGCTGGTATCTGTGCTTAGAGAAGGAAAGAGATAAGAAATTCTAGATCTGCAGGGGATAAATGCTTGATTCAGTCCTGACGTCACGCTCCTGCTGAAGCTGTCATCTCAGAGAACGGCTCTGTATGGGAGACCAAAGATTAAGAGCTTTGAACCTAGTCACCCCTCACTCCACTGAGGCTGATTCTGAGAGGTGGATCCTCCAACCTCCAAGATCCATAGCAGCAGGTCCCTGGCACATCATCATCTTTGTGGACTGTAGGTCCAATTGTCAACAGTGTCACCAAGTGGCAGCAAGAAGCAAAAGCAATAACAGACTGACCTGACCCCAAGCTCATCACTCTTGGATGACTAGGTCAGAGTGATGACCTCCTGTTGGACTGTGTAAGCCTTTGGAGTTTTAGGAAACTCAGAAAAATGAGGAATTGCAAGGTGGAGATAGTGAGTGTTTGGCTAATCTGATGTGTATGAACTTGAACTAGTTTTCTTTTGAGTTAAAAAAGTAAAAGTAGATTTCTCCCTTCCCTTTGCCCAGTTCTGCAAGAACAATTAATACTTGTCATACTTCTCTGACTTTCCATTGCCTAGAGTGTTCCTCATTCCCCTCGTCTTACTCTCAGCTCAAGTTCATTTCACCAGGAAGTTCTCCCTGCCTCACTGAGACTGAGAGAAGCATCCTCTTACCACCACACACAGACATCAGTGTTACCTTTATTCATTGCAACCAGAACTACCTAAGTTAAAATGCCTAATTTGCTCATTTTTCTCCCATCCTAATCCCTCCCCACTCAGCTGTGAGCTTATCTAAAATAAGGAATGCGTGTTATTCACTGATGCATTTCTGCTACCCAGCATGTACTTAATAAATACTTGCTAATAATAAGAGAACCAAGGTCTTTGGTTGGAAAGAGAAATGCCCATGCCGAATTCCAGTCTCAAAGACTACAGCCTACAATAGCTCTAGTTTTGCTTACTAGCCCTTGAATTGAATGAATAAAATAGATTAAAATTTGACCAAGGTCATCAGGGAATTGTGTGTTTAGAGAAAGACAAAGCTAATCAAGGAAGTCCTAGGATTGCTCATTCCCTGATGAAATCACCATGTCCTCACACACTCACCAAGAGGAAGTGGAGAACCCCCAGTGCATCCCTGGGAAAATGAACAGGGAAATATTCCCAGAGGGCAGATGAAGGCTGACAGGTGGGTTGGCCAAGGAATTTAGTCTACTGCTAGTGTAGGGGGCCTTGGCTTCCTTTCCATGGGAATATGGTATATGCTTTGGACCAGTGACCCCTCGAGGTTGTTTCCCATTCTGTCCTTTTTCAAATGGAACACTTTATAGTAATTAGGTGTTTTTTTTTTTTTCCAGGCAGGGTCCAATCTGTAAAACAGAATCCATGTTTCAGCAGAGATAATATAATACAGGGAATAGGTTAAGTAGGTGTTCGAGAACTAAAAAACAGAAGGGGAACATGGAGATAACATGGAGACAGCAACTGCAGGAAGTAGGGCCTGGGGAAACAAAGGAAGAGGTTAGTAGTTGGAACCTAGAAGCTCAGAGGAGGTCTTAGAGGGGCTGGACTCAGACCTGAGGAGGGCTTGTGTCGACCCTCAGAACTCGGAGGAAAGACCTTGGAAAACTGAGACTCAGGCCCCTAAACACAAAGTGCCATGTATCTGGTGCTGGAGGCAGGGTCCCCATGGAGTTGTACTCAGACATTTGGTGCTACATTAGGAACGTTGAGGGGACTCATGAGACTGGTTCTGGGGGTGCTAAAGGGAGCTGGAGACTGCAGCCAACTGTGCTGCCTGGTGGCAAAGGGCAAGTTCTGGAGGATGCTTCAGGAGCAGGAAGGAGCAAATCGTTTCTCCCTATTCCTGTCTCCCAGTCTCCCTCTGGTATCTCTTATTGACAGAAGCCAGATGACAAAGGAGAAGTGTGTTGTGCAGAGTCCCGGCCCCAACATCAAAAAACAGATCATGGAAGGGCTGATTGGAATGAGAGGCAAGAGCTCAATATAAAACATGTTCACACCCTTTGTCTTCTTACACTGACACATACTCTTCTGCATATATTTAAACTTTCATAAAGGAAGAACCTCTTTATACTTTTCTCTAATAAGATTCAACCATCCTTCATACAAATGAAAACTCTGTTGCCCTCTCACCAAAAAGAGAAGACATAAAGTCCCAACAGTCAAGGTCTCCATCCCTGAGCAACGAGCATGGCATCCATCTGTGAGTGACAGTCTCTATTTTCATAATCCAGTCACAGTCCCACCAGGATATTCTGTAACCTAAACACTAAATTTTAAAATGACCCGACAATACAACAATCCTTACATAATATAATAGGAAGAAAAAAAGAAGAAAATTACTAGCATATATGCCACACAACGCAATAAAGAAGGAAGTAAATATGCATGCCTGCTATAGCTCTTGTTTTGTCAGTAGTCATCAGGCCATAGTAGATATTTATCATTCCTTCCCTCCACTCTCTATTCCATGTTTTCTTAGCCTTCAGCTCCTTAGCAAATTTAGTTCTTTATCTGCTAAGGTGACACAAACCTTCAGTCCTCACTGGTGCTGCCATCTTTTTGTTGCCACTATTTTCCATTCACTTTTGCTATTGGCATGAGACATGGAAAGATGCCCTGAGAATCCTCTGGAACCCAGACATAATTCTTCCTGTCCCCAGTGAACAGAGTCATCCAATTTCCCCTGGGTCATCAAGATCAAGCACGATAGCAAATAGTGAGCTCCTTTTTTTGCATGTTGGTTCAATAGCATGAGGATGCCAAAGTGGTCAGTGGTAGCATCAAATGATTGAGGTAGGGAGAGCATAAACCAGACTCATTCAACAAGTGTTGGAGATTGGTTTGGGGGCTACTCCTAGGAGTTTGCCTTATCTCTTTGAATGCCAGGCTTCATTCAAAGAGATAAGGAAGAGGGAGAGTAGAAAGAGAGAACTATATGCAACTATACCTCAATTAAAAAAAAAAATTCAAAAAGTACACAGTCAAAAAATCATTCTTGAATTTGGATTGAAAGCTAATAGGCATACATTTTAGCATTTTTTGATTAGTATTTTTGTTGTATATGAAACTGCAAAACCTTTGTTGGCTCTCACCTGTGGCATAGAGCCTGTAAACATTAGACATGAACTGATTACGCATCTACATTAAAGCTTTAGATGCGCTAGACTAAGAATCTGTTCCTTGACTTAGGTGAATGGAACCTACTGTAAAGTCCAGTTACTCTTCATTAATATTATAATAAAATACGTGTGTGTTAGTTCAAAAAAAAAAAAAGAGAACTATAATGTGAAGTGGGAATGATGGCATGGCATCATTGTGGCTGAGAAGTAGTATATCCCAGGTCAAAGCAGCAGTTCCCCCAGTACTGGAAATTAGAAGAAACATTTCTTGCCGAATTGGAGGTCCAGTGCCTTGGATAAAGTTGGCCAGAATCTGGAGCATAACAGAAACACAGATGATTCTATTTAGCACATCTAAGTTGCATTTTGTGGAATAACAAAAACTGGCCTAGAAATATTTATGTAGAAAGCATCTTCCCAAGTTCCTCACTTCAACTTTGAGTCTTAGAATCCTCCTCTCTCTGTTGTACGACTTTCCTTGGTACCATTATGTCCAAGTTTACCCTCACTGGTGTTTATCCGCATTGGGAAACCTCATAGAGCCCCAAGATTATAGAACCTGCCCATAATGTATTAGTCATTTAAACACATCTGTCTAAAACCCAACCTCTGGGCTCTCTCATTAGCTCAGTTGACAAATTTATCCAGGCTGATTTTAAAAGGAGCAGGGGCTGTAGTAGTGTGTTGAACCTACTGGCTTCATTAGATCAATAGATGTTCATAATAGTCAAAAGCAAAGTCTTTCTTGAAGACAATGAGGTGAATAACTTAATGAGGTGTTAAAACCCCCAGGCAGTGATTTTGGAATCAGATAACATTAGGATATACATAATGGGATGTATTTTCCTTTTCTTGCAACTTATTCTTATATCTTTCACACTTTTAAACATTCCTCCAAAAGTCAAGCCAACAAAGGGAAAATTGTTTACTTGAAACTTCTGAGAAATAAAGAAAGCGATATTTCACGTAGGTCTTCTCCAAGTTTAAATTGTATTATATCTGAGAAAAAACAAATCAGGAGTCTTAGGGTTCCTATGTGTTATTTTTCTCTTCCTCATTGAGACTGTTTTCTGTCCCAGTTATTCAGAGCTCTATCGTTTCTGATCTTTTATCAGCATAGATACATGTTCCAATTAAAAATCAAACACATAAACATTGCAGCAAGGGAAAAATAGAAATTCTGAAGTTAGCCTCAGTTTTTAGATTTTAATGCTACGTTCTAAATGCCAGTTTGTTTAAGTAATGCTTTTTTTCTTTCATCTTAGGTGTTATAATAGGAAAGTTCTGCATGAAATTGGCTCCTGGTGTGAAATGCAAGACTTCAGGTTCAAAGATACTAGTGAAATCCAGACCTTGTTTTATTCATTAACTCCTATAAGCAAGTGCAACTATTTAGCTAAACAATCCAAGACCTAGCTTGACTGTTTGATGTACACACAGAAGGCTGATTGTCCTTTTCTGAAAAACAGAGATGTTTGGGGAAAAGTCACAAAGTACACTGTGAAAAGCTGCAGGTGAAAACATATGGATTAAGGTTTGGTCAGTCATGGAATTGAAAGTGTGCTGAAAAAAAATCTAGGGTAGAATACCTTGTGGGGAGGGAAGAGAATAAGAGAGCTAAGTGGGACTCAGACCCTTGTACTGACTGCCTGACAATAGTCCTTCTCTCTCAAGAAGCGTTATCCTCTTCTACCAAATAGTTGGCTTTGGGAGAGGTGAGAGGGAAAGGCCCTGAGACAAATAGGCAAGCAGTGAAGCATCCCTGCCCATCTGTCTGTGCCCCATGAGGTTGGCAGTAGTTGAAGTGGGAAGAGCATCCCACCTGTGTCATGTGGTGTAATGAAATTCCTGCCTACCGCTCTCGTGAGTGTGCTCCCTTGACTCTGGGCTTTGTTACCACTGCTCCAAACACAACAGGTATGAAAGTGACCCATGGACGGGGAGAACTGTGGTTCCCATGGGACCTGCGTTCGTTCAACAATGTATAATATAAGCTTCAATAATAAACAAAGGGATTTGGAAAGGATGAGAGCAAAGGCGAAAACAATCATAAGAGCCCTAGAGAGAAGTACAGTAGATTCCTAGAGTGGCTTTTACTTCTCCCATATAACAGTATTGATGGAATTATGGTTTCAACTTGCGGGAAGAAATATACCCATGACTGTGCACACACACACACACACCTACATACATTCACACAATAATTTTTCAAAGGCTGTGACATAAGCCTCCTCACCTTTCTGAACATCTGTCAAGTTTGGACACATCAGTGGAGTTTCCAAGAACACAGTAACTGGCCAGCGAGGCATGCTGTCTTTACCCCCAACTCTAATTTTTATTTTATTTTATTTTAGTTGTATCATATATATAATTTGTTTTACCACCAGCTCTAAATGTGTGTTTCTCCAGGAATACACATTCATGCTTTACCCTGCCAAAGAACAGAATGTGGTCACATAGTGGTTACTAGGAAATAATCATCCTGTAAGGGAAATGCATGCCAGTTTCTAATACTTAATCCTCGCTCTGTGACTCTTGGGTTTAGGACCATGAATTCTAAGTTTCTTTCTCTCTGGAAGGGATGAGTGTTACCATGGTTTCTCCTGCCCTGAGACAAATGTATTGCTCTTCAATAGAATGTTCCAAGATTCCTAGAAGAACTGGGCCAGCTCAGCAAACAGAACCGACTCTTGTTTCATTCTGCAGAAAACCTACCTTACCTTAACAATTGCACATCTATGCAGAGAAAAAGAACAAAAGGTAGAGACTCAGGCCTTCTCTGTCTTCCCTTCCCCCTCCCCACTCCTGTTTCCTGCATTTAATAAAAGCAGCAGCTAAAATTTAATAGCATTTGGAAAACCATGAAGCCGTCTCCTGGAGTTACATGGCATGTTTTATATTATAGGGCTGGGATTAAGAAAGGAGGGAGGCTAGAATCTGTTCTTGTTCTGAAAACGGGTTTCTCGACACCAGGCTGATATTTATGATAACTGAAAATAGGATGAGGCCAAAAAGTGTGTGTGTCTCTGTGTGTGTGTGTTTGAGGGGCAGGTTGAAGAGTAGCAAAGCTAAAAACTGAGTAAACATGATTTTCATTATCATGGCAAAATGACTGGTTTAACTGACGTTTCTCTGAATTACCTCACGGTACACACAGTAATCTTCCTAAATACAAGAGAATTTGTTTCAGCAAAAGTCCTTATAGCACAGCTCCTTGGCTTTTTTCAGATGAGGTGTTTTCCAGCTGACATGTTGTTCATCGGGTTTGTGGTGCACACGGCGGTGGGGGGCGGGGGGGGTCTGTTCCCAAATACACCAGCCTTATTAACCATCGCTGGACTCAGGCTATTTCCTCCGGGAAATACGAAATTTTTTGTTTTCAATAGAACATATGGGCCAAATTAGAAAGTAAATAAATGAATACTTCTCAAGAATCCATGATAACACTTGCCGAGCAGTGGGTCAGGCCAGATTTAATCTAAAATCTTTCTGCTGTGTGTAAATGATTATGTCATAGCATTTGTCTTTAATTACTCACCTCTTTCCAAAGGTTTGACTCATAATGTGTTTCTCGGTTAACCACAAACACTTGTACTACAAGATTTGTCATATAGATTCACTCACCCCCTACCTCCACTCCTCCGTTTTTTGTTCTTTGCAACAACATTGTTAAGTCAGAGCTCCTGAAAAAAGAAATTTTGAGACATTGTCTAAGCCACCCTCTCCTTGATATTTTGAAGGTTTCCATGCTAAGAAAAACACCACCATCTCCCCTTGTCTCATGAAGACCATTAGAGCCGGCTGAACTGGAGTGGAAAAAGCAATAGCGTATCATCATGGTTTTGTACTTATATGGAGTTGTTCCTTTGAGAATTTCGAAGAGTTCAAGAACATATGAAAATAATAAAAACAATGGGCTGTAACTTATAAATGAGTACAAGTCAATTAAGCCACCACATACATATTTTTTCCTTTATCACTTCGCTTCTCACCTCACCTTCCCCCTATGAGAAACAGAACGAATTCTGATTTAATCCCGAGTGAATTAAATCAGCCTTCCCCTCAGCTCACTGAGCGCACATTGTTAATCCACGCAGTTTTAGCAGAGCTGTTGGATCTGCGTGGTGAGTGTTGCCGTCTCTTCGGACTAATCCTGAGTGAAGTTTGGGATTATAGATTTGGGGGGAAAATGTGGGAAGTGATGTAATCCTAAAGGTATGTCCATCGAGGATTTTTTTTTTTGTAGGTAAAGTAATACGTACCTAAATGATGTAATTTGGGAGTCTTAAGGCTTTCTGATTCCCAAATCTCAATCTTACTAACCTGAAATCCCTACTTTGTTTTGTTTGGTTTTATTTTTGTTGGGGGGATAGCTAAAATAAGAAGGCCTTTGTTAAAGACAGAAATAGGCACATGAATTTTTCTTGGGTTAAAGTGACAATTGCCCAGTTAAAATGCCAGTACTGGCAGGGGTGGTGCTCCCAGAGATGGCTGGGACCCCAAAATACAAGTCCTTTTTCAGTTTCCCATTGTAATCCCAGTAGTGGTTATTACTATACATATGGTTCCCAACTCCTTTTAATTTTTTTAATTGAAGTATCATTGATGTACAATATTATATCAGTTATAAGTGTACAATATAGTGATTCACAATTTTTAAGGTTATACTCCATTTATAGTTAATATAAAATATTGGCTATATTCCCCATGTTGTACAATATCCTTATAGCTTATTTTATACCTAATAATTTATACTCTTACTCCCCTACCTCTATATTGTCCCTCCCCACTTCCCTCTCCTCATTGGTAACCACTAGTTGGTTCTCTATACCTGTGAGTCTGCTTCTTTTTTGTTACATTCACTGGTTTGTTGTCTTTTTTAGACTGCACATATAGGTGATATCATACAGTATTTGTCTTTCTCTGTCTGATTATTTCACCCTTTCTAGGATTCTTGACTCGAGTCAGTGGCCTAAACCTCTGTGTTAGCTGGAGATCCAAGCAGGTAAGTAGCTTCCTTGGCCCCATTCCTTTAGCCTGGGCCGACAAAGCTTAGACCCTCAAGGTTTTACCACTTTGACAGTGAGAAGAAGCAGAAGGAAGATGAGCCCTTGAATTGGTGTCCCGAGGAAGGAGAGTTTCTTGCATTCCCCTAAGCTTTCCACACCAAGTCTGCTTTCCTCTGGGTACCACACTGACTCCCCCATGGGACTGCAATAGCCTTATCGGAGAAGTTGAGAGATGGGGAAAGACTTTAACCCTCTGCAGGTGTTAGAGAATGCAACTGATACTACAAAGCTCACTATTATCAATACAGTAAGTCCCCTGCATATGAACGCGTTCCATTCCAAGAGCAAGTTCGTAAGTCCAATTTGTTCGTTAAATCCAACAAAGTTAGCCTAGGTACCCAACTAACACAATCGGTTGTATAGTACTGTACTGTAATAGGTTTATAATACTTTTCACAGAAATAATACATAAAAAACAAACAGGAAAAAATATAACATTTTTAATCTTACAGTACAGTACCTTGAAAGTACAGTAGTACTACAGCAGCTGGCATACAGGGCCTGGCATCGAGTGAACAGGCAAGAAGAGTTACTGACTGGAGGAAGGAGAGGAGGTGGGAGAAGGTAGAGCTGAAGGATCGTCAGCAGTAGGAGACGGAGGGCAAGCTGCAATTTCCCTCACGCCTGACGTGGATGGCACAGGTTCTGGTTCCTTGCTGGAACCAGATGCACGTTCGCATCTTTGAAAGTTCGCAGCTTGAAGGTTCGTATGTAGGGAACTTACTGTAGTTAACGTATTCTCTTGGCCCAAGCAGTCACCATGGCTGCAAGTGAATTATGGAACACTGATTAGGCAAGTGGAGACAAGAAGGATTTGAAACGGTGAGGCAGTTGAGGTCCTGAAGAAGTGAAGCACATGAGGGTTGGGGAGAAGCTCAGATGATCAGGAGGCAATATTGTGCACTGGGTGCTTGGAGGGATATGGGGTACTGACAATGGATAGCAGCTGGTTAACAGCTTCACTAGACATGGTGTGACAAATGCATCTGGGACTCCGAAACACAGAAAATGCAGTCGCCCCCCATTATCCAAAGGGGATACCTTTCTAGACCCCTAGTGGATGCCTGAAACCTCAGATAGTGTTATGGAAATATACTACCCTTTTTCCTATACATGCATACCTATGACAAAGTTTAATTAATAAATTCAGCATACTAAGAAGTTAACAACAAGACCTAATAATAAAATAGAACAATTACATCTTATACTGTCATAAAAGTTATGTGAATTGTTCTCTCTCAAAATATCTTATTGTACCAATTTAATGCCTTTTCCATCTTAACCAAGCATTTAATACACACTGTGGCTGTAAATTTTGCAGCTTGAGGTGTGAACAGCAAAACTAGCATGGATTTCTTTTTCCCTTGTCACAATTTCACAGATAGATTATGTTCTTACCGTAGGTTTTAACACTCTCAGCATAAGCTTTTGTTTTTTTCTTTTCTTATTGTCAAAAACTTCCCCCCTTTCACTTTACAGCTACCCTTTGTCTTATCCAAATTAGCAGCATCACTGCTCTTGCACTTTGGGGCCATTATTCCGTAAAATAAATGTTACTTGAACACAAGCACTGAGATAATGAGACATTTGATCTGATAACTGAGGGCTGCTAATTGACTAATGGACCAGATACCCTGGACAAAGGGATGATTCACCTCCTGGGCTACAGGATGGAGCAGGATGGTGAGATCTCATCACACTACTTCGAAGGGCATGCAATTTAAAACCTATGAATTGTTTATTTCTGGAACTTTTCACTTAATATTTTTGGACCATGGTTGACCATGGGTAACTGAAACTGTGGATAAGGGGGGACAACTGTATTCTGTTGATGATATCCATTCTCTCCATCCATTCTCCTAGGCATAGGGAAAATCAGTTTTTAATCTAGATACCACACTTTCACAACTAATATCTTTATTTTTCCTCTGGTCTGTATTTACCTTTAGATAGCTTTTTTAAAGGTCTTGCTTATGCATGACATGTTTTGCCCTATATGCTTGTCGTCACACTCTCTCCAGACAAGCTTGTGTATTTCCTTGTTTCTTTCTTATCTCCACTCTGATTCCTGACATCTGGGCTGGCAATACTTCATGGATGTCTCTCTGATCCAGCCAGTCTTTGGTAGACACTTTTTGCCTGCCCAGAAAAATTTCCCTAAGCTGTTTTCTCCATTGTCACACCTTCCTAGCTGACCTACCTCTGGTGAAAGATTTTCTTGCTAGCCAATAGTAGTCTTTCAATCTGGATCTAGTCCTCCTAGATTCTGATTCTCAGCTTCCATAGCATTCTTTTCTCTGTATGCCTGTCATTGTCTTTACCCCTTTGACTACATGTTGGAAAGATTGTCATCTTCTCGTTATAAACGCTTTTGTTTTCTTTTTTCTCTTGCCTGATAGAGTCATCATTCAGAACATAACTGACATCTCAAAAATCCTCATATATTTGATAAGGAAATAAATTACGACTCAATATACAGATCCTTATAAAATGAACCAGCCTTAACTTGGGGTGCAATTCCTATGGAAATCAAGCCACATTAAGAAACGGCAATCAAAACGGCACCCCACATGGGCTCCTGGTGCCAACATCATCATTTGCCAACATTAAAAGTATTCTTTGTTATTTCCTTCTTTCAACCATCCCAAGGTTGAGTACTTGGGATTGACTGGAATTGCAAAACCATGTCTATGCTTATGGTTTTTATTCATCAATAAGCATCTTCTTCTCTATCTAATTAACAATTGATTTTTTTCTTACTACTAATAAATTAATTTTATTTCTTTATATTATGTATATTTTTATATGTTACCTCAAATCCCTTTTGGAGCAAGCTTATCAAGGTAAACCCTCTTTTATTCTCCTGTCGTTTTTTCCCCCTCTATCTTTCTATGGTTCAACATTTCCTTCTGAGTCTTGATTTTTGATCTTACCATCACCATATCCTATAACAGGAGTAAACAAATTTAGGTACTGGTCCCAAGTCCACACAGCAGCTGTTACCCCAGAAAGTTCCTCAACTATACTTGCTTAAATTAGAACTGTTCTTACAACAGGGACAATGTGACAAATAGGTAAAATCATGGATATCAAAGGTCCTAGCATAATTCATCATCCTTACTATGTCCTCAATAAATACTACTTAATTCATGTATTATAAAATATGATTGTCACCATCATGACCTAATTTTTGTCAAGCATGAAGCAATGACAATGCAAATCTTTTGAGTAAAATTTCTGAGAAACCTATTCTTTCTGCTTTAAACATTTTCCCCTGGTCCCAAATGTAAGGTCATTAATCAAACGTGTATGTAAAAATTTTTAGATGAGGGCAATGATGATGATTTACTTAAAATCCTCTTCTTCTTGAGTGAATGAAGCATTCTCAACAGCCACCTCTAGCTTACCTTTTTATTGCATATTTCCCCAAGGACATGACTTGGTTCTCTCTGGAATGTGCAGTCAGCCTTCATTGTAAGCATGCCACTCATTTTTCCCCAACCAACTCCGATAATGCTTAATGGAAGTAAGAGGAAGGGATTGGTGTCAAAGGGAAATTCAGTGTCCAAGCTTCTCCTTCTCAGTCAGCTCTGAGAGCACATAATAAGAACTTGAGCTTCAAAGATTTTGCCTACCACAGGAAACTATAGACCTTCGGTATTCAAGTGGGCTAACTATCTCCCCCCAAAGCATTCTTGGTAATCTCCTCTTCACCCTCACCCCCTCTGATTTATTACTGTATCTTTTGACCTTCTTTCTCTCTTCGTAAAAAGCATTAAGTTGCCATTATATAACACAGGACAGCAGATAAATGTTAAAATTTACTGGAGGCCCCCGCTTGGGAATGGACTTACAGATCTCTAGGGCACAAAATGCCACGAAAGCATGTGGGTTTTGATATCCTTCAGTTGTGTGAGGAGAAATAATAAAGGGACCAAGTCCTAAGAGAAAAATTAAACTTTCCATAGACAGAACATAGCTGCATTTTAAGTAACCACTTTAAAGACATGACTGCTGTTTTGGCAAAAGCTAGTAAGCCACACAAAATTAATTTCATGTTTCATTGACATTACTTTCAGGAATTTCATGTTGACATAACCTATAGAGTAAGGGTGAGATACTGCAGACAATATAGTTAATGCCGCTACACCAACACAAAATATTTTAAATTTGAACAGAGACCCAATTTTGTAAAATATTCATGTTTTGTGTAGAAAAAGACTGAAACTGTATTTTTTACATCAATTGTTTAAATGCTAATTGCTTCAAATGCAAAAGTTTAAATCAAATTATGAACTCTTTCCATGGTTCCCGTGTTGAATGTAAGATATATCTCAACCTATTTCTAATTTTGTTTTCTATATAGGCTTTTACACAATTGATGCTAGAAATATCAATTAATGTGATTAAGTTGTATGCTAAGTTAACAGGAAGTCACCTTTGAACACACACTTCTAAATACATTCAGTGAAATAGTTACTTTTCTACAAGACAAAATGTTTTTGCTTGCTCAACAGTGAAGGGGAAGGGAGGTTGCTGGCTTTGGCCACTGATGTCTGTGTTTTTCCTAACAGCCGTATGTCCACATTCTTTGCATTGGCATCTGTCACCATGGCCCCATGATCCAAGTGCTGAGAAGACCATTGCATGACCAGAGTTCTCTTTGGCTCTGAGGCAACAGGCATTGTTTTTATAATGCAGTTTCTGTTTCTACCTCTTTTCTTCTAAAGCTTCTCAAAGTCACATATTAGAAATTGGCACTAGTCAGGGCAGCGTTACTGCTATTGTAACAGCTTCTTAGCTAGTTTCCCATCATATAAAGGTATGCATCAGCACATCCACGAAGAGTTATTTTCATCCTCTTGGCTTGTAATTTGTACCCTTTCAAGTATACCAGAAAGTCAGGAATTCATTTAGTCTGGCAGAATTTGGAAACCACTTGGTAATATAGGAATCTCAACATTGGCTGGGTGGTTGGAGTTCTTTGACTTTATGATTTCCAAATTTCATAGTGACAACCATTGCCTGAAGCCATGGGAAGATTTTCCTCTGGTGATTTAAGCTTGCCATGTGTATTCACCAATTATTGCTGAAATAATGCTGCATAATAAGCCACCCCAAACTCAGTGTCTTTACACAATAATGCTTCCTCTTGCTCACACATCTGCTGGTCAGCTGGGGGTCAGATGGTCTAAATGGGTCTCCATTAAGTACAACTCCAATTTCCAGGTTGGATCTAGGTCTTCTCCACATGTTTGTCGTCATCTGACTGGTAGACTCGTCAGGACATGTTTATCTGATGACAATGGCAGAGGTATAAAGATGGGCAAGTGGAAACATGCAGAACTGGCAACTGACACATGTGCCCATATTCCACTGGCTAAATCAAGTCAATTGGCTGAACCTAAAGTCAAGCACTGGGAAAGTACAATCTGCTTATACTGAGGAGAATGACAAAGTCACATGACAAAGGGCTGGAACAGTGAGGGGTTAAGTCCTGGGGCTGACAATCCAATGTACCATACCGTCCAATGTCAAGGAAGGCATGCAGGTCAGTGTGTAGCCATATTCAAGGCGTTAATGATAGCACATTCAAGAGGTAAAATTCCCTCAACAATGAAGGCCGTGCAACACTTTTCACATGAACTTGACCTTTGGCTTGCTATCACGCTAGAGTCTCATAGCCTCTGAGAACTTACTGAGGCATCTCAAAATGGAATTCTAATTCTTTGTTAGTTAATGCAAGGTTACATAGAATCTGGACACCAGTAGTATCTCTAGCCTTAGGTTGACTCATATAGAAAAGAGAATTTTGTAGAGGTTTGTACATTTCTTTAGGGGAAAGTCTGATGCTGTGCCAATTTGGAAAACTTCTGCTTCTGCTCCCTCTTTCTTGGAGCCTTCTGCCATTCAAGAAGTCAGGGTACCCCACTGCTGGAGACACCCCATGGAAAGACCAACTTTGAAGTGGCAGTTGAGGGGTAGTGTTGTGGAATAAAGGAGATGCTACATGGAGAATAGTAAAGGAACCAGCCAACAGCAAGAACCTGCACCCAGACATATCACTCCAGTTGAGCTGTCTCAGCCAGCTCCCAGCTGTTCAAACCACGCTGGCTGAACTGTCATATGTATGCATGAAGAGGCCATCTTGGCTATTCCATCCCCAGCAAATACTGTGTGAAGCAGAGATAAGCCATTCCTGTTGTGTCTCATCTGAATGCCTGATCCATGGAATTGTGAGAAATAACAAACACATTATTGTTTTAAGCCACTAGGTTTTGAGGTGGTTTGTTAGGAAGCAAAAGATAATTGAAAGGGTGATCTTCATGAGAATTCCTCCAAAAGGTGAAATTCTTATTTGGCCCTTATCACTTTGCTATTTTGGACATTCTTTCTAAAGAACGTGGCACTTTTATCAGAGAGAATGTCAGTGACAGTAAAAAGACTCATTTCTTGTTATTGGTTGAGTTTGGAGAGGGAAGAGCTAGTTTATTCTTTTCCAACTAAATATTCTTTAATTTTGAGGCCTAAAATCTACAACTGGATTACCTAAAGGAAGAGATTCAATAAATTAATGTATTAGTTGGTTTTCTGCTAGAAAATTAAGCCAGGTCAAGAAAACCAGCGCTTATTGGAGGCTCTAGAGTAGAATTCATTTCGTCCTCCTTTGGGCTGTTGGTAGAATTAAGTATGTTATGTTGTAGGATAGAGAACCAGATTTTCTTGCTGGCTGTAAACTAAGAGCTACTTCCAGCTTCTAGAGGAAATTTGAATTTCTTGGTTCCTTGCCCCTGTCCTCCAGCAATGGCAGGTCATGTCTCTCTCACAGTTCAAATCGCTCCTTCTTCTACTTCTGTCTCATTTTCTGACCTACTTCCTGCTTCTCTCTTCTGCTTTTAGGAGCTCAGATGATCAGATTGGGCCTACCTGGATAATCTAGTTTAATTTCCATATGTTAAGGTCAACTGATTAGTAAACAATTCCATCTGCAACTTTAATGTCCCTTTGCTATACAACATAACACAGTCACAGGTTTTGGGGATGAGGACATAGATGTATTTAGGAGTCCATTATTTGTCTACTATAGCAAGTCATCTGCCTCAATCAATTGCAAGAATCTCCTTTCACATCATGGTCTATGTAAATGGCACTCTCAGGAGTTGTGTAATGTGCAGCCTGTGTAGCCATATGCTGCAGCTCTTAGAAACATAACAGAGCAGAGGTGAGGAAGATTACATGGCCATGGCTCCATTTCTGTCAGAGATCCTCCCAATCTCATACTGGCAAGTTACTACCTTCCTCTCATTCCAGAGCCTTTCTCTTTTCATCTCCTCTCTTTATTAACCCAAGAGGAAGATTTTCTCTTAAACATAAACAAACAAAGGGAGTTTTTAAAGGAAATACTTATAACAGGAATAAAATTTATTTTTAATTGCAGAAAGAAAATTGTAGGATAGATTATTTAGCAAGAAAATAATGGACATATGCATAGATCCATCAGGTCATTCTCAAGCCTAGCTATTCTTCTCACATATTCTGAACGCATTCTAGCTCTGCTCACTAAACTGTTTCTGCTGCCCAGCTGAGTCAGCCTTTCTCATGGGTCACCAGCTACGTATTACCTCGTCCAGGAGAGAGCTGCCATCTTCTCATCTTCCAGTTATGATAACATTACTCATGCCTACTAATTACCTCACAGTCTCATTATGGAGCCATGAGTTTGACCTGAGGAAGACTGATATAGTGCTATATCTCTCAACTTTATTTATGTGGTGGAAAATGGTTTTCAAGCACATCTAACATATGAAGTCCAATTACTTTAAAAGCACAAATGGAGCTTTCATGATTGTTAATTCAGATTCCCCTTTGCCTGTCTTTGAAACTCCTGAAACTCCATCATAGAATCCTAAAGCTTCTTTGAACTCAGTGTTGAAAATATTAGTAGAGTGGAAAGATCATTGGAATGGGAGGCAAAATACATTTCTTAATTTTATCAGCCTTGTAACCTTGAGCGATGCTTTGAATTCTGAGTTTCTCTTCTCATTTAAGTGAGAGTAAGATCTTTTCCTACCAATTCATAAGACTGTTATGAGCATCAATCTCATCTCCTGCTGCATTTCTGCTCCCCATTTTCTACTCTAATATTCAAATGATGTAGGATTGTTTGCTCTCCCTACTTTTATGACCCTACACCATTGATCAAGTGTTCTTCCATGTCTAGAATGAATTGATCCTTTTTCTTTCAGTGATATTTCTACTCTTCTGGCATTAATGACATCTTACGTGTGAAGCATTCTGCCCCTGTCATAATGAAGAGATTTTGTGTCTGTGTTCTTTTAAAATCTGTGTTCACATGGTATTTTGTATGAAAAACACTTATATCACATCTGAGTTTCCACAAATTCAAAGAAATGTGAAATTGGTATCATTTATACTTGGTGTTTAATAGGTTCCCAGTAATTGTGTTTTGAATGAATGAATCAATCAAAAACTAAATAGGCAAGGTATTTATTATTATTATGCTGGCTGTCTCTGTGTGAAAACTATATTTTCTCCCCCTACAAACCTTGCGTTAGGCTCCCAGCCTTTTGTCACATTAACCTACAATACTCCACTCACACCAAAAGCATTGGTGGTAATATGGAAGGCCCAGAAATGTTAATAAGAGAAAAGCAATTGTACATTTCATAGTAAACTTTTCAAAATTCCCACTACATTTGTCTGTTCTCCCAAATCCTCTCTTTCTTTACATTTGCTAGTGGTTCTTCTTCAGCACATCTTACCTTCATCCAAACCCACATATCAAAATATTTCTTCCGTATATAGAAAACTCTCATAAGTCAAATCCAATTTGTTCCATCAAACTCTATTTCAACTTTAATGGGAAACTAGTCACAATCATATTTTTGATTAGTTTAGTCCTTGTATTTTCTTCTTCAGCTCTAGTTTCAATTACCACCTATGTCTAAATTTGTGTATGTACATCTTAGAATATCCCGAG
This sequence comes from Delphinus delphis, assembly GCF_949987515.2. Taxonomy (NCBI): domain Eukaryota; kingdom Metazoa; phylum Chordata; class Mammalia; order Artiodactyla; family Delphinidae; genus Delphinus; species Delphinus delphis. Next base: position 167,111,890 of record NC_082683.1, on the reverse strand, counting down.
TCACTTCTATTGATGCCACCCCCTCCCGTTCACACCCATTGGTTTAAGTTACCAGTTCTACATACTCCATGTGTCCTAAGGTAAGGACTGCTGAATTATTTATTAAGGTAACTACAAAAGTGAAAGGTCCAGGGAACACTTCACAAAGTCACCATATTCCATATCTTAGAATACAAGATTTTCTCATTCACATGTAAAAAATTTGTCTGGGATGTATCTTTACACATATCAACTTTAGTTTTCCTTTTCACTGGTCTGAGAAAAAACACCAGAATTTATAAGAAATAAAATGCGATATTTAGTTGAAAGCCGCCATCTTGGTAAGAGAAGCAAAATTATTTGTATTGTAGTCCTACCAATTTTTGCTATAAAATTACAAATTGTTTCCTTATTATTTAGATATTTAGATATTTGTGCTGTGGCATAGAATTTTAAAATAAGGTGCACTGAGAACTAAAATCTCAACTTTTCTCTGGAATGAGAACCCCCCCTTCCCCTTGTGAAAATAATCTATTAATTTATTAATTTACATATTTTCTCATTCTTTTGTACTTTTATTACTAAATATTCATTAAACATTTTAATGCGCCTGAATTGTGCTACCACCGGATATACAGTTGCCAATAAGCAGGTTTCTTGATATTAGAAAGCGTGTATCCTACTGAGGGAGACATGTACACCAAATAAACATAACCAGGTAAGTGTGGACCCTACCACAGAACATTCAACCTAGAGTAGAGACACAGAAGTAGAGACACAGTGAAATCAAGACGAGGTGATGATGTCAAGAAAGGCTTCACATGGTAGTTCTAATTTTAGTTTTTGAGGACCCTCCATACTGTTTTCCATAGTGGCTGTATCAATTTACTTTCCTACGGACAGTGTAGTAGGGTTCCCTTTACTCCACATCCTCACTAACATTTATTATTTGTGGTCTTTTACGTGATAGGAGAAGAAAGGGGGTAGCGGTCAGAGAAGCGTAGGGGCTTAAGAGGTACAAACTACCATGGAAAAAATAAATAAGCTACAAGGATATCTTGTACAATACAAGGGATATAGGCAGTGTTTTAATAACTTTAAATGGAGTATAATCTATAAAATATTGAGTGACTATGTTGTACACCTAAAACTAATACAATATTGTAAAGCAACTCTATTTCAATAAAAACCAGAAAGGCTTCACAAGGAAGGTGATGTTTGATCGTAACCTTGACAGAGGCCTGAGTTTTCACTAGGCAGACCAACAAGGACATTCTTAGCAGAGGGAACAATGTTAACAAAGGAATGTAAGCTCTTGGCATAAGTGTTAGATGAACAAAGTGTGTCTTTGATGTCCCATGGTATCCTCTTTCATTAAGGATCCAGTTCTTCTCAGTGCACCAGCTAAGTTTAGATGCATAGGAATGATAGCTTCAAAATCAAATTATTGTAAAAAGTTTGGATTTTATTAATAAACATACCAAGGTTTAACTCTATTTCTATTACTTACTAACCATAATGTATTGGGCAAACAATGTAATTTCCCAAAGATTCACCATCTCAGTCTTTTCAGGAAGCTATACCAGAATACCGTAACCGAGTGACTTTTAAATAATAGAAACTTATTTCTCACAGTTCTGGAACCCAGCGAGTCCAAGATCAAGGCAGTGATTTGGTGTCTAGTTAGAACCACTTCCTGGTTCATAGATGTCCCTCTTCTAGCTGTGTCCTCACATGTGGGAAGAGACGAGAGTTCTACGGGGTCTCTTTTACAAGGATATTAATCCCACCCATGAGAGCTCTACCCTCATAACTTAATCACTTCCCAAGGGCTCCACCTTCTACTACTGTCACATTGGAGGTTAGGATTTCAATACATAAAATTTTGGGGGGGCACAGACATTAAGTTCACTCTCATTCTTTTTCATCATTCACAAAATGAGGGTAATTATGCCTACCTCATCATATTATATGAGGACTAAAAACAGGCAATGCATAGAAAATATTTAGATAGCGCTTAGCAATGGTATATACTCAAAAAATGATTAATTTTATTACTAGTACTCATACCAATACCAATACTATTACTGTTACTAATACTATCAACACAATTACTGATAATAATAATAGCTATTTTTTACTCCTATATACCACCTTTTTTCATGCATTAGCTAAT